>NC_083347.1:102069888-102369888 GCF_019175385.1 Lycium barbarum | reverse complement strand
TTTATGTCTGTCAAGATATTAGGAGTTTCATCAACACCTATGGAGGTAGTTCAAGCGCCAAATCAGTTGCCAGTACTCGATACCAAAGCCGTGCCATGGAATTATCAACAAGCTGTGATGGAATGTCGAGGAAAGGAAACGATCACTGACAAGACTAAGACGTCAGGAATGACAAGGTCCAGAAGGTGCTATACCCCAGAAGAGCTAACTAGATTGAGGCAAACTAAAGAAAGCAATATGCCTCCCAAAAGGGTTGTGACAGAAGCCGAGGCAGAAGAATTTTTGAGAAAAATTAAGGCCAGCGAATACTCAGTTGTAGAGCAGTTAAAAAAGACCAATGCCCAGATTCCTATCCTCTCTTTGCTTTTGAGTTCGGATGTACACAGAAATGCTCTCCTGATGATTTTGAGTGAAGCATATGTTCCAATCGAAACAACTAGTGAGACGTTAGCTGGAATAGTTGGGCGCGTGCTTGACAGTCATCGAATCAGCTTCGATAATGAAGAACAGCCACCAGAGGGATGTAGTCACAACAAAGCACTCCATATAACTGTCAAGTGTCGTAACATGTTTGTGTCTAAAGTGTTGATTGATGGGGGCTCTGGACTTAACATTTGTCCACTAACAAGTCTGAGGAAGATCGGATATAATATTAGCGAGCTCAAGACAAGTGATATGAATATTCGAGCATTTGATGGGGCTCAAAGGCGTCCTATTGGAGAAATAGAGTTGAACGTGCTGATTGGACCTGTTGAGTTCATTATGGATTTTCAAGTACTTGATATCTCCACGACATACAACATGGTGTTAGGAAGACCGTGGATCCATCTGGCTGGAGCTGTGCCATCTACTTTGCATCAGACTGCCAAATTTGAGTGGGATCAACAACGAATATGCATACAAGGAGAGTGTGACGTGTCCATCTATCGAGAGCAATCTATCCTGTTCATTGAGGCAACAAGAGGGTTTGATGGAACAACTTACCACGCTTGGGAGGTTGTGAATGTTACTAGAGTGGGTGAAGGGAGTCAAACTCAAGAATAAAAAATGTCATGCGCCGCAATCACGGTTGCAAAGGAAATGCTGAAAAATGGGTACCAACCTGGATTTGGGTTAGGGAAGACATTAAATGGGCGGGTTGATCCTGTAGTTCTCCCTGCCCAACAGTTTACATTTGGTTTGGGATATGAACCAACTGAGGAAGAAGTAAAAGAAGCACGAAAGAATAAAGGAAAGGATATTTTCTTGCCAAAACCCATTCCTACCATTGATCAAACTTTCTCAAAACCTGCCATCTCCAAAACGTCAGATTTGACTGTTGAAGTTGCCTATGATGATATTGTGGAAGGGATCAAGAACTTGTTCGTGGAAGATGAAGATGATCATGCTGTGGTAATTGAAGACATTGCTGAAACACCGACCTTATGGGTTGCCGAGCCAGGACCTGAGTTGAAGAATTGGACTTGTATCTTAGCCCCGGTTCGCCGGGAGTTTCAGTAATTTTAGTTTAAATTTCCTTTTGTAATAGGCCGGAGGCATAAGCTAGAACCTTTTGTTTTTTTTGTCATGTCGCCTCTATGTTTTGTTACGGCCTTTCTAAATTAGGACTTTGTCATTTATTGTAATGAACTACGTTTGGCCTGACTTCCTTTTGGATACGTAGACAGCCCATATCGGGTTCGACCACTCTTTTCAAAACATTTCAGTGTCTTTGTTTTGTAGGCTTGAACTACGTGTAGCCTGATTTTCTTTTGGATACGTAGGCAACCCACATCGGGTTCGGCCCTTCTTTTATTAAAATAAAAGAAAAAAAAAGAAAAAAAAAGAAAAAAAACTCAAAAGTTCTTATTTTTATTCACGAACTATGTTTGGCCTGATTCCTTTGGAATCGTAGGCAGCCCAAGGCGGGTTCGACCCTTCTATTTAAAAATTTCAATGTCTTTGGTTTGTCCAACCATTTTAGTCCCTATAAGATACATAAGGATTTTGTATAAATTTTTGGTCTTCCCATTGTTTAAATTCATGTGTCCTAGTATCTTGAAACTAGGACAAATTTTTGAAATCGGTCAAATCGCTTCCAAAAACTTTTATTATAACTTCTCAATTTTCAATTGTTTAGAACCAAGCACCTCCAGGACTGGAAACTGGGGCAATTGTTTTAGAAGTAGCACAAAAGTGGTCTTAAATGTTCAACAACTTTAAATAAAGTTCGTCCTGTCTTTCTAAAGTGTTAATAAGTTTGAATTCAAGTCTTCATAATCATTTTATCTATTAGAGCCACTAAGTATCCCCTTTCGAGGTCATCCAAATCTCATTACTCTTAATTTCAGAAGATGTTCTTTATTACTTATTACTGAAACTCCTTGGCAAAGCAAATTATGTGGTGAGGCATCGAAGAATGTGGAGGCGACCGAGACAAGAATCAATTCAAGGACCAAGTTACCCGATATGCACAAGTCAACCAATTTTATTTTAAACTAACAATTTTTCTTTGATGAGACAGGTTCAATTAACATGAATGTGGCGCATATTTGACTCTTCTTCAAATTTTAATTATGGACATGAACAAGGAGTTAGGTTTCTTCAAAAGGCAAATATTCTTCAATGTGGATGTAAATTTAGCTTGCGCTAAACGATGGACGTTGTTTCACTCTTCATGAAATTTTGATCGCAACAGTGGACATGAATTTATCTTCTCAACCAAGGGCTGTGAGCGTAATTCTTTCAAACCCAGCTATTTACATATTCTTACCACTAACAGTTGTTTTAGCTCGTGGCATTTCTCGGTGGATCAAGGGCACATAATCGTGGATTTAACCTTCTTCAAAGTGGATACGAACATGGTCACCTGTTATTGGTTTAAATTCCTCAATTTTGTCATCACTTTGTACATATTTATTTATTTCAAGTCGCTAACAAGTTCTTTTTAGAATGTGGTATTTAATGAGATGACAGGACCGAAATCTTGCATCATATGTCAAATCGTGGGGACAATTGTAGATTTAACTTCCGTCACAACGGGACATGAATTAGGATGTGGAATTATATCTCTTCACGAATGGTTTTGTGGATGTGGACATAAATGTGGATATACATTTCTACATTACAAATTGTGAGAGTGGACGTGGATTTATATTTCAATATCGTGGATTGTGTGGATGTGGATTTATTTTCTACATTGTGGATATTCTGGACGTGGTCATAGATATATCTTTTTGCATTATGAGCATTGTGGACGTGGACGTGTATTTATCTTTCTTGCATTATAAATTTTGTGAAAGTAGACGTGGATTTACATTTTCGCTCTAATGACTTCGTGGATGTGGATGTGGATGTGGACGTGGACGTGGATTTTATATTTCTACATTATAAGTTCGTGGAAGTGGACGTGGATTTATGTTTTGCATTGTGGATTTTGGGGCATAGACGTGGATTTAAATTTCAGCATAGTGAATTTCGCGGACGTGGATTTATTTTTTACATTATAGATCTTGTGGACGTGGAAGTAGATTTATCTTTTTGCACTTAAAGTTTGTGGAAGCAGATGTGGATTTATATTTTTGTACCGTGGAATGTGGATGTGGACGTGGATTTATATTTCTACATTATAAAGTTCGTGGAAGTGGACGTGGATTTATGTTTTGCCTTGTGGATTTTGGGGCATAGACGTGGATTTAAATTTCAGCACAGTGAATTTCGTGGACGTGGGTTTATTTTTTTACATTATAGATCTTGTGGATGTGGAAGTAGATTTATCTCTTTGCACTTAAAGTTTGTGGAAGTGGATGTGGATTTATATTTTTGTACCGTGGAATGTGGACGTGGACGTGGATTTATGTTTGTGCATAGTGGATTTTTGTGTATGAGGACATGAATTCATTTTCCTACATCATGAGTTTTATGACGCGGGCATGGATTTCGTGGATAAGGACGTGGATTTATATTTACGGACAGTGGATTTTGGACATAAGGGTTTGAATATGGTCATAAATTAGCTCCCCTTAAAAATGTGGTGTCATCGTGGTTTTAGCTTTCTTTAAAAATAGACATGGATGTGGATTTAGCTTTCGTTAAGGTGGATGTCGACTTAATTCTTCTTCGAGTTGAAGCATAAATCCAATTCATCTCCGAAGCATGATGTATATTTAACTTTCGAAATACGGTTTACAAGTGTAAACTTCCCCAACCCTATCTTATCTACATATATTTCTTTATCACTAACAAATGTTTTTAGCTTGTGGCTGTTGAAAGTGACAATATTAAAGTTGACATCGCACATCAACTCGTGGATCATAATCTTAAGCAATGAACTGGGGCAATTGCTGAAAGTTGAGTTAAGCTCATCAACAAGAGTTTAAATTTCGCAGGAGCTCTAGCGCAACGTGGAACTATTTCTTCGGCAGCGAACTGGGGCAATTTGTTGGGAAGGATAAACAGACTTCCCGACAAGGGTCAAGGATCTACCTCGAACACTCATCTCTAACCCCAAATATTTCGCTTGCATTCTAGCACATTCAATTTTCAGAATTCTCGAGTTCTATCTTAATGCAGTGTCATCATAATTCGACACTGGGAAATTTTGCAAAGATTCGCACCGGTCGGGATTCGTTATTCATAGGCGTCATAGTTATCCCAGAACTACACACGGCCTGATTCTCGTGTAGCCCGAGATTTGTAGGCAACTCGGAGACCGGAGTTTGGCCATAATCCTCTCAAATTTTCTTTAAGCCGGGACAAAATAGGCTACTGAGTCAACGTCTTTGCCCGAAAATTCTTTCATCATTACCGGGAAAAGAGGGACAAGTTGTTGACACCCAATTTTGTCCCGCCTCTCCTTCAAAATATCTATTTTTGGCAACTTAAGAAATAACTATTTATATTTTTACTATAATTATTATTTTCACTATTATTATTATTATTATTGTTATTGTTATTGTTATTTTATTACCGGTATTATTATAATCCGCATTATAATCGCCTCGGCATTTCTTTTTTTACCATCCTATGCACACGTATCGCATTTATTTACCGTTGACTTTCACATATTATTGCACGGCTATCACGACATCATTTTTATCCGAGCGCCAATAGTTCCATATTTTTATGTTAGGTAGTATTTTAGCACACGTGGAATGTAGTTAATTAAACTAGGTCTTTGATTTTTAGAAGTCCAATTTGTTTCTTTCAATCAGCCCATTCTCTTAATTCACCAGCCCAGATCCATTAACCCATTATTTTCGTCCGAACCGACCCACTACTCTTTGACCCAACCCGGGTCAATACACAAAAGAACCACTAGGGTTCCTTTTCTTCTTCAGCCGCACACCCCTCTTCGTTCTCTCTCTTCCGCTTCTCTCCCTTCTCTCACTCTCCTCCATGCTTCTCGACCAAAAACGATAAAATCACAGAGGCCTTTCACCTCTACCAGGCCGTGCATGGCCACTCCGGGAAAGCAATTAATGCTTGTCCCTTTCCCGTCAGTTTTTCAATCGTTGACGAGGGTAAAACTTTGTTTTCTTTCTCTAAAATATCAGTCCTCTTAGCAGTGGTAATCTTGTTTTAATATCGAGTCAAAATACTAAATCAATTTTTGTTTTCGTTTGCCTTGGTACAGTTTCGAATCCGAGTGCATGCAAACTCGGAAGTCGTAGTGTTTCGAGGGTATATCCGAGACTCAAGCCCAGTTCGCTGCACCCGAAGAAGGTAAAACCTCCTCCTTATAGTTTAGTTTTAATAATTTTAAGGGTGTTCACGGATTTATATGCATTTGTGTGAGATTAGTTTGTAAATTAATTATTAGTTTAGCCTGTTATTAGTTTTCATAATAGAAGTCTGCTTTGGTTTAGTCTAATATAGTGTCATTTAAATTCTTATGTGTTGGCTAATGGCTGTGTTGTATGATTAGTTTGATTTAGTCTGATTGGTGTTAATGTTAGTTTAAGACGTACTGTTTAATTAGTCTTTACGTATGTCGAATCTAAAATTCATATATGTTTGAGTGTCAGTCAATATTAGTCTAGCTCCTTGTTACATAAATATGTCTTTTCCGTATCACAAAAAATAATATTGTGTTAAAATGATTGGTATGTTTAGGTTAGTTTATAGGCTGCATGCTTATTTAACTCATTTACCTCGGCCCTTGGTGGTTAGTGACAGCTCAATATGGTTATATACTCAGATTCAATTGAGGTTTAGATCAGTATATAAAGATTTGACTTTTAAACTATGGTGTTCAATGCTGCTGTTAATCTATATCCTACCTTCGGCATGCTTAAGGGTCTAGTTGACATTCGATGTATTTAGAATGCTCATCATTTATTGATTCCTCAATGGTATTAGTCCAGTCAGTGTTCAAATAGGAACTGAGTTCATTACCTAGGCTCTCCATTTGTTCGAATTAACTTAAATGGCATGAAAACGGCCTAGTGTGGTTTTGGGCATGATTTCATTTATATTTGACAAAGAAACTGCCAAATAGTATTGTGTTGAGTTGATAGGCCTCTATTGTGGTCTGTCAACGAACTTTCTTGTTTGCTTTCAATAAACTTGGGCCTAGTATGGAATATGTGTTTGATCTAACTCTATAAAGGATAATATGTTAGTATGTGTGTCTGTTTGACGTGTCGGTGCAACTCGTGTATGTATCAATGTTGGGTTATGCTTACTTAGATTGGTCTATATGTCCGTTAAACTATTCTCACATGTTATAGGACTTTGTAATCATCCTCTATGCTAAATGGTGGACCCTATCTAACATATGGGCTTGCCAAACCATTATATAAGTTGTGTTCTTCCTTTTATCTGCTTAATGAAATCAGATCTTTGCTATGTGGAACATGATAGTTAGAGTTTCCAAATCATGTGTAGCTAAGTGTTGGGTTAGTATGAATTGTATTTGATGTGAGCTGTGTTGCATATGCACAATTGGTGAGTATATGTCCCTGCCAAACAATCATGTGTTTAGATTAATATTGGTCAAAAGAAAGCTATCATACGATTAAGGATGGATCTGTGGGGTTGTTTGTTAAAGCTGCTTCTGTAGTGAGCTGGCCCCAGTCCACTTCTAAAATGCTATGTTCTAGAAATATATTATTGATAGTGAAATACGACTGCTGAGTCTATGTGCCTGAATGTATTTGGCTAAGTCCCCTAAGGTAGTCAGTCTGTTGAATGTGCCCATAAGGTAGTCTCTGTACGTGACGTTACCAGTTTCAGTTTGGTTAGTTCAAATTTTGTGCGTTTGTTGCAAGTATATTTCAGTTGAAATCTGTATATAAATGTATTTTGAAGTATGTTCATTAAAATACATCAATAGGGAGGTTAGATTTGGTCATTATGGATCAAGCTTGAGCCCTCCCCGGTGTTAGCCATACTTGTGCAACATCGGGAAGACGAGAGCGAAAGCTTTCCAATATTAACCTTCTATACATCCTTGTAAATGTGTATACATGAAATATACTTAGATATACATAGTATATATATAATCTACGGAGTTGTTTTGAATTTGTATTTTATATGTTTAACCTTATTGATCATATACTAATCTTTTTCTTTCATTTTTCTTGCATGAACCTCGCATACGAGTCCAAGAGACTCGTCCCCCTCCGCATTCGGTGTTGGGCCAAAGCCCAACGAAATAATGTTCTCGAGTCGTTCCCATCAGCCCTTATCCGCAGCAAACAAAAAAAAAAAATTCTGGGCCAAGGCCCAATAGCAGAAACAGTCCACAGTAGTTATTGAAAGAGAATTTCTGGGCTAAGCAGTCCTATTTTAAAATGGCATTTAAAGTCTTCTTTTATATTATATTTTCTATAAATCTTATTTTCACTAACATTATTTTCCTTTTAAAACTTTAGCAACATTTGTGAACCATTTTAAAATTTAAGCATTATATTTACCCTTAATTAATTAACCTAAGTTTGGCCGGTAAACCGTTGTTAACACATCCTAGAGAATGCCTAACCCCTTCCCTTTAGGATAATTAGAACCCTTACCTAGAATTGAAACTTAAGCAGACCATTAACGGGATTTTGTTAGCCTTACCTTAGTTAATAATTAGGTGTCCTAATTCACCTTAAAATCAATTAGGTGGCGACTCCTTAAAACAAGCAATATAGGAATCTCCAATATGTTGTACTCTACTTTAGCCCGTTTAAATGGGGTATAACACTATGTAAACCCTTTGATGTGCCCACCACAATCAGAGACTCAGTTATAGCTCCACGCATCTATAGGAGCTGTCCAGTCAAAGTGTATCATTGCCTTACTATAGTAGACTTAGTCGAATTAGAGATGGTAGACTTCGATGTTATCATGGGCATGGATTGGTTAGAGTTCTGTTATGCCACAGTGGGTTGTAGAACCAAGATAGTAAGTTTCGAGTTCCCAGGTGAACTGGTTATAGAATAGAGGGGTGACATGGCTGTGCCCAGGGGTAGGTTTATTTCCTATCTTAAAGCTAGGAAGATGATTTCTAAGGGGAATATCAATCACTTAGTTTTACTCAGGGACGCAGACTCTCAGGTCCCAACTCTCCAGCCAGTACCTATTGTTAATGAGTTTCCAGAAGTCTTTCTTGAGGATCTTCTCGGAGTTCCTCCCAATAGAGAAATCGAATTTGGAATTGATTTACATCTCGACACAGAGCTGATATCCATCCCACCCTACAGAATGGCTCCAGCAAAGTTAAAAGAACTAAAAGCCCAGTTGAAAGATCTTCTTAACAAAGGATTTATTAGACCAAGTGTCTCACATTGGGGAGCACCAGTCTTATTTGTCCAAAAGAAAGATGAGTCTTTGTGTATGTGCATAGACTACTATCAGGTGAACAAGGTCACCATTAAAAACAAGTATCTTCTCCCCATGATCGATGATTTATTTGATCAACTTTAGGTTGCCGAGTGTTACTCCAAGATTGACCTCAGATCAGGCTACCATCAGTTAAAGGTCAAGGAAGTTAATATCCTGAAAATAGCTTTCAGAACCCGTTATGGGCATTTCAAATTTTTGGTGATGTCGTTTGGTTTGACGAATGCACCAACTAATTTTACGAACCTCATAAACAAAGTTTTCAAGCTTTTATCTTGATCTATTCGTCATTATGTTTATTGATGACATCCTAGTTTATTTCCGTAGTGAGACAGATCACATAGAGCACCTCAGGATAGTGAATTTTGGTTAAAATCGGTAGGATTTCTAGGCCATGTTATTTCAGGGGAGAGTGTGAAAGTAGATTCTCAATTAATTAATGTGGTAAAGAATTGGCCAAGACCTACCTCAGCTACATACATAAGGAATTTTTTTGGGTCTGGCAGGCTATTACAGGCATTTTGTAGAGCTTTTCCTCTATCTTAGCTCCATTGACTAAATTGACTCAGAAGAAGGCCAAGTTCCAGTGGTCTGATGTTGTGAGCGAA
This sequence comes from Lycium barbarum, assembly GCF_019175385.1. Lineage (NCBI taxonomy): Eukaryota > Viridiplantae > Streptophyta > Magnoliopsida > Solanales > Solanaceae > Lycium > Lycium barbarum. The sequence goes on along the minus strand of NC_083347.1, from coordinate 102,360,472 downwards.
GTTTTGAGTAATTGAAAATGAGACTGACTTCTACTTTAATTTTGACACTGCTAGAGGGAAATGAAGGGTTCGTAGTATATTGTGATGCTTTAGAAATAGGTCTTAGGTATGTCCTAAAGCATCATGGTAAGGTAATAGCTTATGTATCTAGACAACTTAAGATTCATGAAAGGAATTAGCTGAATCATAACATATAGTTGGCAGCACTGGTTTTCGCGTTAAAGATTTGGCGTCACTATCTGTATGGTGTCCACGTTCATATTTCACCGACCACAAAATCCTGCAATATATATTTCAAGCAAAGGGAGTTGAACCTCAAACAGAAGAGGTAGCTCGAATTGCTAAAGGGTTATGATGTGGATATTCTCTATCATCCCGGGAAGGCGAATGTCATAGTCGATGCTCTTAGTTGGCGTTCTATGAAAAGTTAAGCTAACGTTGAGGCAAACTAGAGAACTATGGTGAAATAAATCCACCGCTTAGCTAATCTAGGAGTTTGACTTTTGGATTTCGAAGATGGTGGGGTTGTTGTTCAAATGTCATGCCCCGAATCATGGCTTGGACATAGCACAACACTCGGTGCCTCGCTGCATGTGACCGAGCCAATCATATGGCTTGCTGAGTCAACATGGGACATGAATTGATGTGGAATATAAGTTAAACATGCATGACTTGTGAAAACATGGATTTCAATAATCATAGTCTGAAAATACTATTATATCATGAATGCAGAAATATAGTAATGTAGCCAACGAGGCTAACTTAACTGAACATCTGACATGACACGATTGACTAGTCTACACAACCTCTGATATGAGTTTGACTGCTAAACTAGTTACCGGGACAAAGCCCCTGGCATACCTTGACTGCATAACTAACATGAAAATAAAATAAAGATAACACTCCGAATAGAATATGGCTCACCAACAGCTGATACGTGAGTAGTCCTAAAAAGTAGATTCGTTGTCCTGTAAATCAATACAAGCATCATGAAATGCAAGCCTCTTGGGCCATTAAAAGGGACGTCAGTACATTTGAATTGTACTGGTATGTAAAGCAACTGAATGAAAGAAACATGGCGTATGAAATGATAATAATTGAAACTGAAACTGTAAGTTGAACATGAACATGAGTATCATATGACATGAATATATATATATGCATATCTATAACTTGTGGGAGAACCATAGTATAACCGACAACATGGAATCATCACTTGGGTACGAGGAGTCTGGTAACTGGTCCGACCAGCAAAGTGGCCCCACACCTTTCTAGGGTATGAGACATAAGTATGACATGGAAGGATCCAATTCAATTGATTGAAGGTGTCGTCCTAATCTGGCTAGATCGACCCTTACCCTAAATTGGCAAAACGTAGTTTCAGGCTGTCTGAGCCTTCTCGGTAAACCTATGCTACTCCAAAAAACATGAACATGGATATATGTGGCATCTTAGCCCATGATTTGTATAACATAACTTGTAAGTATGACTTATAGACATGATTCGTAAACACGTCTTGTAAACATGATTCGTGAGTATAATATAGCATGAATATATAGTATAACTTGTATGAAAACATGGAATACATGTAGATTTTCAAGAAAATAAGCATAATAGTTCATATCTTGCATTTAAGAACCCATGGAATGCAAAGCATGGGTGTTCATGGATTACAGACGGATTCCCAATAACAAAAAATGGAATATTAAGAATATAATAACGAATTATTAATACGAACACGGTATATCATGGTACATATACTTAGAGTCATCATGAAATTGACTAGAAACCCTAGTTTTGGCGAAACTTTATATTTTCATGGAAGAACGTGGTGTGGGGAAGAACAATGACGTTCCCACACGTGGATAGAAACCCTACATACCTTAATCACTCCACAACTTGTAGAAAAGGTCTGAACTTGAAGAGGAATCCCAAAAGCTTCACTCTTGAATCCTTGAGATGGGTTTTCTTGAAAACCCTAGGTTTAGCAACAATGAATTTCTACTTAGCATTCATGCATATAGGTTAGAATGCACTTGGAATTATTAGAATAGGCTTACCTTGGTATATGAGAGTGATGGGAGGAGAAAACTTTGTGCTAGGGCTTGAAAAGATGAAAAATAGAATAAAAGACTGAAAACGCATATTTATACTGTTCATTGCGTTAGTAATTGTACTGGCAAGCTCGTACATAATGTACGCTCTCATGTACGACTCGTACATAAATGTTCGGTCCGTATAAACTGATTGTACTTCAATTTTAAAATTCCAGAAGCTGAGATTTTTCCATGCCTCGATACAGACAAAACGTACGATCCATATTTATTTGTACGGTTAGTAATACGACCCGTATAACTGGGCGTACAATTGAGAATTCACTGAATCGAAACAAATTTAATTCTACTACTCCCCGTTTGGTTTTTTAAGTTCTGAATCTGAACATAGCTTAGTTTTAAGGTGTGAGGTGTTACGTCAAAGCAGGGCTTATTCCTCCTTAGTAGCCGAAGTAAAGGAGAAACAGTTTAGTGATCCCTACTTATTGCAACTGAAAGAGGGGATTCACAAACAAAAGATGACGGATTTTGAACAATGGGGAGATGATGGTACCTTAAGGTACAGATGCAGACTATGTGTTCTAGACGTAGTTGGGCTCAGAGGGTGAATCATGTCAGAAGCCCACAATCCTAGGTACTCTATTCACCCAGGTTCCACAAAGATGTATCACGACCTCAAGAAAATTTAATGGTGGAATGACATGAAAAACAACGTAGCATATTTTGTGGCCAAGTGTCTCAATTGTCAACAGGTGAAAGCCGAACACCAGAGCCCTGGTTGTTTGGCTCAGAACATACAAATTCCCGTCCGAAAATAGGAGATGGTAAATATGGACTTTATAACAGGTTTACCTCGCTCCTATTGAAAGCATGATTCGATTTGGGTGATTGTAGACCGACTTACCAAGTCAGTGCACATCTTGCCAGTAAAGACTACCGATTCAGTAGAAGATTATGCCAAGTTGTATATTCAGTAGATCGTCCAGCTGGATGGGACTCCGTTGTCCATCATTTCAGAACATGGTGCTCAGTTTACATTGAACTTTTGGAAATCCTTTCAGAAAGGATTAGGCATAAGAGTAAACCTCAACACTGCTTTTCATCCTCAGACAGATGGCCAGCCAGAGCGCACTACTCAGACACTTGAGGATATGTTAAAGAAATGTGTCCTTGCTTCTAAAGGTAATTTGGATGATCACTTACCTCTCATTGAGTTTTCCTAAAACAACAACTAACACTCTAATATCAAGATGATACCGTACGAAACTCTGTATGGGCAAAGATCTTAGTCGCCGATTGGTTGGTTTGAAATCGGTGAAGTACAGTTGTTAGGACCATACTTGGTCTACCAGGCTATGGAATAAGTCAAATTAATTGAGAAGCGGTTGAAGACTGCTCAAAGTCGTCAAAAGTCCTATTCGGACGTGCAGCGTAGAGACTTGGATTTTCAAATTGATGATTTGGTGTTTCTGAAAGTTTCGCCTATGAAAGGCGTTATGACATTTAGGAAAAAAGGGAAGCTCAGTCCCCGTTATATTAGGCCGTATAGGATCTTATGAAGGATTGGGCATGTAGCTTGTGAGTCAGAGTTGCCAGTAGAATTGATTGTTGTACACCCAATATTCCATGTGTATATGTTGAAGAAGTTCATGGGGGACCCATCGCTGGTTGTTCTTACAGAGATCACGGGAGTTAAAGATAACCTGTCTTACGAGGAGATTCTAGTGGCTATCCTTGATCGTCAGGTTCGTAAGTTGAGAACTAAGTAGATCGCTTCAGTAAAAGTACTATAGAGAAATCAGAAAGTCGAAGAGGCTATTTGGGAAGCTGAAGAAGACATGAAGTCCAAGTATCCCTATCTCTAGGAAGAGCAAGTAGAAAATTTTGAAGGTAACTAACTTTTTCATTCAGAAATTATATTGTAATCTCTATGTCTTTCAGTATTCAGTCAGCTCAGTATTCGATCAGTTTAGTAGTCATTCAGTTCAGTATCTCAGCATTTCAACAATCATGTATTCATTTAGTTCAATATGCATGTGTTCATGACAGTTCAGTTTTCACATGTTTCTAGCAACCACGTTTATGATCCATGGTTAGCTATAGTTCTAATAAGGATAATCATTCAAGGACGAATGATCCCTAGGGGGAGATAATTTAACACTCCATAAATGTCATGACCCAAATTACGGATCGTACGGCCACCTACTTGATTTCCTTCTAGTAGGCGAACCACACCAACCAACCCATTATTAAAACTCATTTTTCCATTCAATAGCTCCTAATCATAAACATAAATGGCACTCTTTATAAAATTAGAGCTTTTGATTTCCCGAGACGTAGTCTAGATGTGTGCAAGAGCTTCTACAATATAGAGGAATAAACTTAAAATAAAATGACACAACTTCTGCCTTGGAACGAAATGCACAGAAGCTGTAGCGAGATGTCTGCATCTCTGACTAATGAAACCTTCAAGCAATAACCTGAAAACACATCTACACCCCCAAAGGATGTAGCAAAAGTATTATCAATACACCACACGTACTGGTAAGCACCATAGGCCGACTAAGATTAGTTCACCCACTACAGTATAAAATCAATAAGATAAATAGATAAGCACAATCGTACACCTTTATGAATCCTCCCCAACAAGTAAGGGTGGGCGTTCAGTTCTTTGGTTCGGTTTTATCAAACTTCGATTCGGCTATTTCAGTTTCAATTTTTTGAAGGAAGACACCGAACACCGAACCAAACTAGTTCGGTTTGATTCTTTCGGTTTGAAGTTCGGTTCGGTTCGGTTTCGGTTTTTTCAATTCGATTTTTTTGATATGATATTAGAAGCGATTCCATTTATACTAATTCGTATTCTCAAAAGCAATAAAACATAAAACTGATAAATTTAAATCAAAATCAAACAAACAGGATACACAAGAATAGAAAACCATAACCATGATATAGGATTACTAGGTGTAATATACATACCGTAAGAATAATTAAGAAAACACATAAAGGAATCCTAAAGAAACATCATAGTCACCTTCCTTTTTTAAGGATATTTGATTTTCTCAACTGAAATAGAAAATTAGGGATACAAAAGCAAAAGAGGGCTTGTTACAATTGGGTTTTTTTTTGGGCTTAAACTTAATGGTCTGGACTATTTTAATTTTTTTGGGTACTGTATTAAATTTCGGTGGGCGTTCGGTTCTGTTTTATCAAACTTCAGTTGGGATATTTTGGTTTCGATTTTTTGAAGGTGGACACCAAACACCGAACCAAACTAGTTCGGTTCGGTTGGATTTTTTGAAGTTCAGTTCGGTTCGGTCCGACTTTTCAATTTTCGGTATTTATGCCCAGCCCTACCAACAAGTGAGAACCATACCCTAAGCATACTCGTATCCGCTTACCATTACTATATCAACATAACAATAGAAAATAAGGACTAACAGGGAACAAACAGTTTCAGCTCAAAAAGACTCATAGACTGCCGGATCCTCAACAATAAATAAGTCAGTGCAACCCTGCACGTTAACCCATTCCAATTGAAATCACTACACCTTACCTTTCTTCCAGCGATATAACGGACTCATAGTTTGACGAGCAGACTTAACAGCATAACAATTCAAAATACAGATGAGTCGGTAATAATTTATCAATTAAACAATAAGAGTAAGCGTGAGCAATGCGGGTGACGATAATATTTCTTTTGTACGTTCTAACCTTAGCCATTCTAGTGGATCACTTCAACATAACCTCCCTTTTTTTTCAAACAAGACTATGAAATTAAGTGTAAACACAGCAGCTCAATAACAAGGAAAATAAAATATGAAAACACCAGAATCAGTCATGAAGCCAAGACGATTATCACCTCTATCACACGAATTTATGTATGTAAAATGTAATGCAACCCGAGTTAGTATCACATTCGTACACACATGCTAAATGGTATTGTTTGCCCAAATAGCCATGACCTGCAGGGGGCTCATGGTGTCTATATACTACTCGCTCTGAAATTGACCTCGGACCACAAGCCCTTAATTAGGCCACATCCTCGCCCCCTGTCAAATGTGCCTTTTTGTGTGTGTGTGTGTGTGTCTATATATATATATATATATATATATATATATATATATATATATATATATATATTTCTGTTTCTTATCACAATGTGTATCTCACGTATTTACAGTTCATCAGGAAATATGAAAAATGATCAGTCAACAATATCAATATCAATATCAAGATCACAAGGCATCATACCACAAGTCGTAACAAGACCCAAATAACTCCGCTCAGTAATCACACAATTATGAAATACGCTAAATCACGACATGAATGCTTTAATGAAGACATATGCAATTACTACCCAAGTCACCCCGTCCAATAGTACAACAAGCTCTATAATGATCAATTCAATACGTATGTGAATCCCCACCTTGTAACTTAATCACTCTAAGAACATAAAAACCACCATATTCCCTCAAGCATAATGACTATTCACCTTGGTTCAACTACTCACTACAAGCCCATGTAATTTAATAATTTCTATCAGTTTATCTAATATCCAACTGAGCCCCGCGTCTGAAGCCCTAATCATGTTTCCTCCCATAAATTCTATAACATATAGATGTTTTGCTAATCAAATTCTAACTCAAGTAAACCATAACCTACCTCGAGGCCAAGCAGGTGCCACGAACAATCATGGAGTTTTTATTCTTTGCTTCCAAATCCGGAGACCACAACGGAGAAGTGTAGGAGTAGCACGAATTTCAATAATGAGAGTCAAAATAAATCATGCGCAGTAATCTAGATTCTATAGTTGAATACCCCTGCCTCTATATTTCGAATTCAAAAACTCAAGTCCCAACCACTATTTAATTATCAAAAGCGTTGTTCTTTGGATTCCGTTTATCTACTTAGAATAATAAGGTTTGACGAACTACCAGTTCTTGGTTCTATGCTGCCTATTTAATCCCTCTAATGCATGAGCAATTTTAAGAGCTCCATGTTTATTATCATCATGATGTTAAACCTAGCAGTGAGGAATTTACTATAGAAAAGATAGCGAAAGGAAGGGTTAAAAGGGTTACCTTACTCAAATCTCCATGTGTTCTGCCCAGGAATTCTCCCAAGTGACGGCTTAGAAGAAGGTTTGGTGGAGGAGTGGGATTTAATCTCGTAATAAGGTTTTTAACTGGGTCTGGTTCGTGTCGACCGTTACAGCGGTCGGTAGGTCCGCTGGGGCAATTTTGCGGCAGCGGTTCTTCGACTGCTGGGCGAAGCGGCCATATCCGGCCCCAAGATTTTTTCAATCCTTAGCGATTCTCCTATAGTCTAAATTACACGTAAAACTTCCTCGTGGGATGATCATATAATGAATCAACTTGATTTTTATACACGCGCGGAGGAAAGTCTAATAACAACCAGACGGGTCATCACATCAAATACCAATTGAACATCCGTTCGTCCCCGAACGGCCTAGGTAGCGTGGGATTGATCGGTCATGTCATCCTAAGGTTTATAATGTCAATGGAGTTCATACTAAGATTGTAATACAAATTTTTATTTGAGTCGTTCGTGTAATGGCCAGAGAATAGTACGAGTTCGTGCTGGAGATCATTCTAACGGACACTAATATTTCATGCTACCCGAAGAGCATCCTTGTTAGAACCACCGAACTAAAAAAGGAACCAAGTACTAAACTCTCTTTGATACCACTAGGCCTTGTAAGGCCGCATGTTGACACCTAATTTCCACCGCATAAGATGCGTATTTCAATTTCCAAAATTCCTAAGTTAATGACAGAGCAAGGATGCACCTTTAAAATTTAAAATTTAAAAATCCCGAGAAAATTACAAAAATTGGTGTTTAATTATTATTTTTTATAAAAAATTAACAATTACAAGAAATTACGAGTTACTTACTGTCACAAACATAATTTGAAAAGAAGATACATATCTCGCTCCATCCGACTTGGGAAAATTGTTAATTAAAACTGACGTATAAACTACCGCTCATTTTTACTGCGTTTATTTCCATTTTTGAATATTTCTCAAAAGTTTATCAATATTGGGCTCGTTTGGAAGCTCGTATTTTAAAATGACGTGTTACGATTTTTATCCTATCAAAATATTATTTTTACGAAGGCATTTTGTGTTAAATAATTCTTAAACTATATACTATGTTTTAAAATGTGTATTACATTTTAAAAGGGGGAGGTAATTAATATACTTACCCCCCCCCCCCCCCATTTTTTGTTTGGACGCGTCATTTTACCCCCTCCCCCCTTCCTACACTAATTTTATCTCTCTTCTCTTTTAGAGAATCTGATGGCGGCACCAGGGTTTTTCCACCACCAGCCACCGCCTCTCCGCCACGCTACCACTATTTTTGTCCTATAACTTGTATTTCCCCACCCCCTTTGTGGTGTGGGATGCCATGGGCGAGCCTTTAAGGCTTTAGCCACCTTGTACCACCACACCACTACAAAAAGGGGGTGTGTGGTGATTTGCTCGATGGTGGGATGATCATTTGGGGTACGTGTATGCCTGGATGAGATTTTAACGACCCTATTTTTGTTTGTTGTTGGTCTGGTTTTGTTGTTTTATGTGTGTTGGCGTAATATTTGCCAACTGGATGTACAATCTGATCTCATTCTTGTTATTCCTTGTACAATTTGCGAAATAATAGGGATTTTTAGTACTATTTAGTACAATGTGCTGGATTATTTTGTCATTATTCATTTTTTTTAATTTGAATCTGCGACGATTGGGAATCTTTCGTCCTTGGGTGTACTATTTTCGTATGAATTTAGAATTTATTTTTCCATTAGTACGATTAGGATAAGATCCCTTTTGTTTTATTTGATTTTGGGATTTCTGATTTTTGTGCATGTAGGAAAATTCATTTGAAAAGGTCTAGAATCTTCTATTTTTTGTCCAGAGATAAATTTACCCCTGCTATAAATAGATAGGGGAGGGTGACAGTGAAGGAGGTTGGTTTTTCGTTCGTCTCTCTTCTCTCTCAAAAAAAAAAAAAAAAAGAGGGTTCGAAGGGTTTGAATTTCCTGGATATTCCACTGAAATATATACTATATATATAGAAATATTACTAATATATATATATATATATATATATATATATATATATATATATATATATATATATATATATGCACACACACACACAACTCCAATATAGAGAGGATTGCTTTTGAAAAAAAAAAAAAAAAGAGAAACATTTTGGAAAAGGTTTTGAAGTGTTTTGTTGCTGAGGTTTTGATTCAATCTTCCCATTTGATTCAACCTTCCCATTTGATCTTTGGTTGCCCTTGCAAGAGATAATATCCTTATCCTATTATCTAAATCAATTTCAATCTTTATATGAGTTTAAATGATCATATTATTGTCTAAAATTGTGTTTTTGAAGCTTTGTTTCACTGATTTGAATATATTTCTGCCTTAGCATAGTTGACAATGTAGTATTGATGATATTTAAATGCTATAATGTGGCTGAGTTTGTTTTTTGAATCTTGTTTGAGTTTTGTTTGTTGCTTTCTCTCTGGAACAAAAAATGGGGGTATAAAGGATGGTGCTTGGAGTCTAGTCTGATTGGATTAAGCTATTTGAGTTTCCAGCTTTGTTATATGGTTATTGTTTCATTAAGTCTATCAAGTTATTGTGTTATAATGTTAATATGATTAAGATCAAAGGGGCTCTTAAGTTTTAACCAGTAAGTATTGAGGCTAAGAATAGGTTTAAACTGAAGTAGGATTGCTGAGTTTTGGTTCTTAGTTATTGTCTCATTGATTAATTTAAAGTATTTGAGGCATTTTTCTATTTTTGTGTGTTTGGCTACTGTTCTTTGTGAAATTCTTTTAGGTTTGTGTTGATTGATTGTGGCTCAGTTTAAGTTGTTAACCTTAGATATGTTGATCTTGAGTAAGATACAAGCTTGTGATGTTTGGTTTTCTGGCAATGCTCTTTGATAAAACTGTTTTGGAACTTAAAAGTGGTCTATGATTCCTTATTCATGATTAATGGACCAAATGTAGTCCAAATGGTGATGTAAACTTCTCTAAAAAATAGCTAAATGACCTTCAACAAAACTGGTTCTAAAAAATATTAAGTTTGAATCCATTTTCCTTGAAACAGCTTGCTTGTGAATATCTCTAATTTTTTTTTGAATTTGTCTTATGTTCTAATTTGGTATGATCCTCTAAAGACTATTCTTAGACCTGAAAAACAACTTTGGAAACCTGAAATGTAATGTTTGCTCTGTGTTTTTTTAGTTATGAACTTGGACTTAAAGGTGTTTAGGATACTGATTCCTTGTTTGCATTTGTTTGGACCTAATCTTGTTCTCTTTATATCAGTCTTCAGACCCCTCTGATTTCTCCTATTTCATGACTAAGTGATGGGCAAAGAGATAAGAAAAGGTTTTGTGTCTTTCTGTGACTGTTTGGCTTCACCTGTATACATATTGCCATCTTTAAATCCTACTGAGTTGTGTAAAAAAGTGAAAAATGATCTTGTCAACTTGCATTGTAAATCTTGAAAGTCCTGAATGTGGATGGAAGCCTCCAAATCTGGAGAATTGGTTTAAAAATGAGAACTTGAAGAATTTTGTGACTTGTCTTGTTGGTTTTTAGGGTCTGCATCCTACTTGCCCTTTTATGAATCTTAAATCACTGTTTTTGGGAGTTTTCATAAGAAAATAAACTATATGAAGTAGGAAAATTGGTTTTCTTTTGCTTAAAACTGAAAAAATAAAAGGCTAAGCTATGGTGTGCTGTTTGTGTTCTTCCTATGACTCATTCTTGTCTCTCAAACCTGTTGTTGATCCAAGTTATTGTGCAAAGTGTCCTGTTTGAGTTTGTTTGACTGGTAAGACGTCAAACTCCTATTGCTTTCTAGACCATTAGAGGCTAACCATGTAGAAGCCAATGGAGACTAAGTTTAATCTCAAAAGAGAATTCTGAGCTAAGTATAGTGACAAGTTTAGATCTCCCTTTCTCTTTTTTCCTATGGTTAGCTTTGTAACTTGTATATGTTGTTCCCTATATGCTATTTGTCTACATTGATCTTAAGCAAGCTACTTTGTGACTTAAGAGAGGTGGCATGAACCTGTTTTTATCATTTTATGGGTACTTGGCCTCTTCTATGCACTGCTTCTAGTTGTGTATCTTCTATGAAATTGGAATTTGTTGAACCTAGTGCATTGTTAAAGATTGAAATCAAAACTAATTTTAAAGGATAAATATAGTGTCTGCCTATTTGAACTTTACTTGTATAATTCTATTTGTTAATTGCTGGGGTTCCTAGGCATGATTCCCCACCCCTTACCTGCTTGTTGGAGACCATAACATGTGTGATATAATGTTTTGAATCTAAGATAATGACATGCATCAGCCTAGTTTCAGTTTTAGATTATTATGAACTTCTATGGCTTCCTATTTGAGACTGCCTAGATAGAAAGTTAGTAGAAATTGAACACTATGAGATTTGTAGTGAATCTTTGATCCTAGGATAGTATAATTGCCATTTTGTACATTGGGTGTGCCTGTCAAGGCCTATTCTGTTAGCTTATTTTGGAAAGGTAAAAGTATAGGGAGACTAGAAGTTAAATTCCTGTTGAAACTAAGTATAAAAGTCTAAACTATGTTCTTGAGGCTACTGTGTGACTTGTCTGTCCTTTCTTACCTGTTATTTACCTAGAATGTTCTGCAATGTATTGTTCTTACAAAACGATGTTCTTTCAAGTTGGTTCTTGAATGTAGTTTTCTGGGAATTTTTGTGCCTAGTGTTTAAAACTAAGCAAAACCTGGAAAAAAAAAAGGGAAATGAGTTAAGATCAGTCTGTATAAGTTGTCTCTTAGTTTCTTTGCCATCTACTTGATCTGTTCTTGGTTTTCATGATATTGCCTTGGCAGTGCTTGATTGTTTGAGTATGACTTAATTCACTACTTTGCATTTGGATAGACCTCCATAGAATCACACCATCTCCCTTAATTAGAGTAAGGTCTAACTTCTTCCTAGATTTAGAAAAGAAGACCCTTAAGTATGGTCCCTGGCCTATTTTTGCCTCACTTGCTATAACCTGAAACTGCTTACTTCCTTACCTATGCTATGTGTGATTCTGAATTTTAATGCACAATGTCTTGTTAAAACTGAGACCAAAACTACTATTACTAGAGGAAATAGGATACCTGCACACTTGCACCTATAGCTGGTTTGTGAATTTCTATGGCTCATGCACATGAATTCTTATTATTATTTTTTTGGCCTGCTGTTTGGTGCCCATAATGAATTTTACTATAGTATCTTGAGCCTAGGATAATGTCATGAACCCCTTAAGGCCCACAGTTGAACTATGTTTGCACTCATGTTGGTTTCACCCTCTCAAATTTGTTGATCTTGTCTTGGTCATTCTTTATGCCATAAATGAATTTTGTAGGACTTTGTATTCTGTTAAACCTTCATGTTGTTCTCAATTATTCCATGGTCATCTCTTGAGTCTCAAATACTTGTTGTACCTTGCCTTAAGTTATCTTGGCATTTGCCTAAAGCTGGGTATCTCCTTCCCCTTGTGTCTGATGAACCTCTCAGTGGTATTTTGCCTATGTGTTTGAGTGTTTAAGCTTTGGGGGGCAGTAGTTAGAATTTAATGTTTGCAATTGTGTGGATTTCTAGGGAATTTGTTGGTTTGTGCATGACGGGGGTATAGTGTTTAGAGTCAAGTTTAAATTGAATATGTGGTGTATATCAAGTATATATGGAGGGTATGCCCTTTAAAGGGTTTTACTCTCCGTATATAAGTGATACACTGATGGTATATCTTGTATATTAGAGTCTTGACACTTAGAAAAATTTGGGAAAAAACTGAGTAGTATAGCTGTGGTATATCATGTATATTACTTCTTAATACTTAGTAAACTTTGACCTGGGCTGGTCACTTGGGCCTTTTACCTGTGTGTGGTTTATTACCATTATTGTTATGGGCTTATTTTCACATCTGGACTGTTTTGCTAAGTTTACTGTTACAAAATATTAAGGGGGCTAGGCCGAATAAATATTAAGTTCATTTTTTGGCTTTTGTGATAATCATTGTAGTCTTAATTTTGTACTTAGTCTTATTCATGAATGTACACTAATATTATGCATACCCGTTTGTATCTTTGCCTATTTCTAACCCGTTGTGTAACGACCTGTTTAGTTGTTATAATGTTTTGACCCATTTAACCTTGTTGACCCTTTCCCCAAGTCCCGTTAGTATGATCTATGACTTAATGAAGTCATTGGGCGGGTTGCCGCAAGGTTCGAGTGTAATTGAGTCATTGACGGAGAAACTAGTTAAGTTGACGAGTTAGAGTTGACCACGGTCAACGCCGGGTTAGGATCACCCCCTATCAATGTTTGAGAAGTTACAACATGTTAATATGATGATTTTTAACTTGTCCACAAGTTTTGGTGAGGTTCCAAAGAGGTTCAGATGCATTTGGGTTTTGTCGCGCTCGTATTCGGTGTTTTCGCCGGAGGTTTGTGGATAGAAATAGATCCATATTGAGCATCCAACCTTTGTTTTGAGTGAGGTCTAAACCATTAGATCCGTATCAAAATTACAAAGCTATAGGAAAAAGAATCGACGCGTTTGGCCACCGCATGAGGGAGTTATGCCCATTTTAGTACGGACTGTTCCAACTGGCCGTTGGAAGCAGCCAGAGGGCCGCAGCAGTCTAGAGACCGCCGCAACAGCCAACGGGGCCAGAATCTCTTATTTTAATATTTTAATATTCCAACTTCAAACCCTTATTCCCAAGACCCCAAAGTCAGTTTTCAAGAGAGAAAGAGGCAAAATTAATTCCATTCATTGGTGAAAACATCTTGGAGGGTAAGTTCCCATCTTTATTTGTACCTTTTTCCTTTCTTCTTCAAGTTCCATGATTATTTTAAGAGGTCCATCAATGGTGGGTGAAAATCCTAGAATTATTAAACCCTTAAATAATTGGTTGGTTGTTGATTTTGTTGTTGATTAATTATCTAGGAGTATATATTATCACTTTCTAGGAAAGGAATTTGATTTCTTATTGTTGAAATTTGCATGTTGAGACTTAGGGTTCTAATAAAAATGGAACCTTTGTTCTAAAATCTGTTGGAAAGGGTAAAATTGATTAGAAACCCTTGAATTGAAGGTTAATGATTGTAGAGATAGAAGTTATGACAAATTCACCATTAAAGGATGGTTTCATCCATTGAAGAGGGTAGAAGTAAGTGGGTCTTCTTCCCCAAATTGTCGTTTTTGTTTGAATACATGGATTATTTCTTACTTACCATCATATTGTTAGACTTTGACGTTATGAGGCGCTTCAGAAATAGAAGGCTTGTGTGGAGTAGTTCGTGGCTCCCATTCTGCATTCCAAGTAGGTTATAGCTTACTTTAGTTAGACTTTGATTAGCGAAACGTATGTATTGTGTAGAATTGATGGGAGAAAGCATGATTAGGTCTTCAGACATGGTGTTTGGTTGGATATTAGCTAGGTTGGTATGACTTCTGACTTTGTGGGCTCATCGCCATTACTTATGTACTGAAATATGAGGTGTAGTTGTATTCATACTGTGGCGATTCGGGATGGATTTCTATAAGGCTGATTATTGTTGGTGGTGGCTTGTTGCCCTGTTATTGTGAGTAGACTTATTAACTGAATTGTTGTGTTGTACTCAATTCTCGCTTATTGTGACACATATCATCGAAGAAAGGAAGGAATACTGAGTTTAGACCTGAATTGTGATTTATATATTTACGATAATACATAGATGAACACTTGATGTATGGTTTACCGTTGATGATAATATATAGAAAAGTGGAACTTTGTGGTGATACATGACTTAGTTGTGAGGCGTACTTGCTATATGAGGAAGTAAAGAGGGACATAGACTATTATGTTGGGTGTGACAGTTGTATGATTTATTTCATGGATGAGTTGATCCAAGTCTTGATATGATTTGTGGCTTTGTGACTTGTACCTTCACTGTTGCTTTATTGGCTTGTATTGATTTACCACGTTTACACTCATTTATGCATTCATACACTCATGCATGATGGAAATGGTTTGGAAGACTTGTGGCCTGATGCCTTGTGTTTGACATTGATATTGTTGATTGTTCATAGTCCATACATACTAATGAACTAAAATACATTGAGACATACATTGTGATATGAAATTGTGCAGAAGTTAATATAATCTTCTTGATGAACTTGTGATACAAATTGATGACAATTGTGGTGAGAAGCTAATATGATCTTCTCGATGAAAATAATATACTACTTGATAATTGCTCATTAAGAGGGATGTAACAGTGTTTCTTGTATAATTGAGTGGTTCCACGTCCGAGGCTCTTTCCGGACCGGAGGGTGTATAAGCTCATGTCCGAGGTAAATTTCGGGGGAAAGCCAATAAGTGACTCGGGTCCGAGGAGTGTCCCGGAACGAGTGATACATGATGTGGATCCGTGACTGAGGTTCTTTCCGGGGTGGAGGATTTATGGCTCGGGTCCGAGGAGTGTTCCGGAACGAGTGGTACATGGACACCACGGGTCCCCGGCAAGTCATGCCTACTGAGCTATGACATCAGTATCATTTGTCTACAGCGTGTATTTGGCCAGTGCATTGCATTACATTGCATTACACATCATCATATTTTGCATTGCACGTTATTACATTTTATTCTGCATTAGTATATGGCTCGTTTAGTTCTCATTTTGGTGTGTTTCCTGAAACGGCTGTTGTGGTATTGGTATGATCATTGACTGAGTTAAATTGTGGATTAGTTACTCTACCTAGGGAAGGAACTTGGACTTGTGATTATCAGGTGAGATTATTGAAACTTAACAGACTTGTGGGTTAGAAGCTTCATCTTAGGTTGTGACTCTGTTATGGGATATGTTGTGACTTGGATTTGAGTATTAAGAGCCTATCTGTTTATCTTGTTGATTTTATACTTATATGCATGAACTAATCTTAGTCGGCCTATGATGCTTACCAGTACATAGTGTTTGTATTGATACTACCTTGCTGCACCCTTTTTGAGTGCAGATTGTGTTCCAGGGAATTCATCCAGATTACTTCTCTAGCTTGAAGCTAGTTTACTCGATCAGATTCGAGGGTGGGCTTCTACCCATGCCATGCCACCTGAAGATCTCTCTTTCCAGATGTCTACTTTCATTCTAGACATTAATTGTTATTATAATTGAGATATACTTGATTCTTTAGACGTTGTTGGTTAGAGTCCTTGTACGATGACTTTCAGATCTTGGGGGTGTAATAGTTAGACTTCCGCACTTATATTATCTATTAATTTTGAATTGTTTAGTTCTTTATTCATTCACGTGATCATTGATTGTTTAAGTATAACTGATTAAAGAAGTTAAAATTGGCTAATGATTAATGGGTTAATGGATAAGGGTTCGCCTACTAGTGATAATATGGTAGGTGCCCACACGATCGGTAATAGGGTCGTGACACGTTGGTGGGCCCCAACAGGGTTCACCAACACTTCTAGATTGATTCAACCCAATTCGGATCAAAATGGAGCATATGTTGGATCCAATGAACCTAAGTGCATAAACATTTTCTCTTTTGGGCTTGGTCGGCCCAAATACCCTATCTCCTTTAAATTATGCGCTTCAAATTATTATTTGTGCGAATTATCATGCCTATTGGAACCCTTAATGGATTGTCATATTATAAAAGTCGCTAAAAATAAATTTGCTACAAACTTTGAGACATTAATGCAAATTGGGACTGATTGTATTAGAACGACTAAAACTGCCAATTTTCGAGAAATTAAGGACTGATTTGGACATTTGTGAAACTTATGGGCTGATGGAATATGGACTGATTTGAAACAATATTCAAACTTGAGGGACTAATTTTATTTGGATAGATTTAGGCTAAAAAGTAATAAAACTTGACTCAAACTTATAAAAAGGTAGAAAAATAAAAAAATGGACTACATATATATATGTAAAATACTATATAAACTATATACTTAACCTATTTTCCTATACTTTGACGATTTTTTCAAAACCGTTTTTTGGGTGGACTTACGTAGGGTCCTACTTAGGCTAAGAGCCTTCGGGTATTAGCCTAAGTGTTCTAGTCCGACACCCTAAACACCCAATTTTGGGCAAAATTTTACTATTATTGATTCTTGAAACGCGGTATTTTTTGCATAAATGACTAATTTCTATTTGCGGAAGTATAAAACAAAACTATTTTTATCATATCCAATTTATATCTATATGGACATATTATTAGAACCCGTAGGTAAACCGCAATTGAGTGGATCCTTAATACCAGGGTGCCTAACACCTTTCCAAGGGGATCACCAGAACCCTTACCCATAGTTTTGTTAGATTAAGATTATTTTAAAAATTTAATCGTTTTGAATGAACCCTTTTCGAACTGGTTTTCCTAATTTCCTAAAAATTAGGTGGCGACTCTAAAATAAAGTCCATTTAGAGCACCGTCCATGTAGAAGTATATTTTTTCCTTTTTCTTGGTACGATTGACAACCGTACTTCCCCGGGATACTTTCCTTTTTATATGAGGCAAGTACAAATATTAATCGGAAAAAATAGAACACGCTACACCGCACCCACAATTTAGGAGGTAGACTCGAAGCGCAAGACACATACGAAAATAATATAGTTCAAAAAAGTCAAACGACGAGCTGCTACCGCGACTCGAGGCCGCAGGTGTGAGGTCTGAAGAAATCCACATGCTGCAACAACGGTTGCGACTTCAGCTGTAGCGCTAATGCTATAGCGGTGTAGGTACCGCTGCAGTGAAACTCCTCAGGCAGTTTAAGGGATGGTTCATTTAACCTTCCCAAATTCATTCCACCCCCACTTATCTGATTTACTCCCCACGATTTCCTCTACCATTTTCTAACACCTAGTACCATGAACTAGGCTACATTTATGATTCGGGACCTAGAAACCAAATGGAAACGTTAGAATTTGAAAGTTCCTTAATCATGGTGGAGGAATGTTTTCCGACCAAGGTATGGTACAATGATGTACGAGCTGTACATTGGTGGGCGTACTTCTTTGGGAATTTACAGAAGCCTCTGGAAGTTGACACCCCAAGTACGAGCAAAAAGGTATGAGCCGTATTTGATGTACGGGTCGTACTTCTAGCCCATACATTGAGGTACGGGACGTACCTCTCCATCACATACTTCCCCCGTCGAAATCGTTGTCACTGGAAATTTAGCCTCATGTACTTCCAAAATGTACGGGTCGTACTTTGAAGCCCGTACATCACCCGCGTCGATCAGAGCCTATAAGAACGAGAGTTCAGTTCTATTTTTTACTTTTCATTCCCTCAAGCCGTAGGAATGAAATTCTTCTCTCCCAACCATCAAGATACGTTAAGGTAAGCCATTCCAATCCATTCCAAGTTAATCCTAACACGTGTCCATGATTTCTAAGTAGGAATTCATCGTTCTTAACCCAGGGTTTTCAAGAAAACCCAATTAAAGGGATTCAAGATTTAGCTTTGCGATTCTTCTTCAGGTTCAGATTTTTATTATAAGTTTGGAGCGTTACCAGGTATGTAGGGCTCCTATCTATGTGTGAGAACATCTTCGTTCTTCCCCACGCCACGTTCTTCCATGATTATGCCAGAAACCATCAAAACTAGGGTTTTAGCCATGTTTATGATAATCCCAGGCCCATGTAACATGTTATACAATGTCTTGAACTATTATTAATCTGTTATTGTGTTTTTGACACATCATTTTGATTATTGAGAATCCTTCCGCAATTCATGAAAACCCATATTATGCATTCCATGGGTTCTGGATACAAGTTATTAAATATTACGCTTATTTTCATAAATATCCTACATGTCTACACGTTTTCATGCAAGTATATTATGTATTATATCCATGTTCACGTTTTGGGAGTTGCACGAATTATTGAGAAGGCTCAAGTAGCCTGAAACTACGTTATCCACCATAGGATAAGGATCGCTCCGCCCAGTTAGGACGATTCCTTTATGTTATATTGATTAAATCCTTTCATGCCATGTTTATATCTTATACCCCTGGCAAGGTATAAGAGCTCTGCTGGTTGGGTCAGGTACCAGACTTCACGTACTCACGTGGTGATTCATGTTGTCGGTTACATTTATGCTTTCCCCACTTAAAATATTTACTCAAGTTATATATATATATATATATATATATATATAATCATGTTCATGACCAAGTTTCAGTTTCAACTCTTATCATGTTATTTCATATGCCACGTTTATTTCATTCAGTTGATTTACATACCAGTACATTCAATGTGTTGATGTCCCTTTCTATTTTCCGAGGGACTGCATTTCACGATGCAGGTACAGACTTACAGGACGACTGATCTGCTTAGTAGGATCATCCACGTATTAGCTTTTAGTGAGCCCCATCTTCCTCGGGGTTTAATTATTATTTACTTTCATGTTAGTTATGCAATTAAGGTAAACTGGGGGCCTTGTCCCAGCAAGTATGTTTTGCAGTCCAAACTCATGTTAGAGGTTTCATAGCCTAGTCAGTTATATTATGTCAGATACTCAGAGTCGTATAGCCATCTTTTTATTTATGACAATCCGCATTTATGTCTTAAATCAATATTTTCATTATTATTATGGAATCTCAGGTTTGCTAAGGCTCATCATGTTTTAAGTTATATTCCGCTCATATTTATACCCTATGTTGATTCAGCAAGCCATATGGTTCGTTCGGTCACATGAAGTCAGGCACCGAGGATCGTGTTACGCCCAGGCCATGATATGCAAATGTAATGCAATGCAAGGCCTTTTCATCACTGGTACACACACTTCCAATACTAGGAAATCATGACCCATGGGGGACTCACGAGGTCCATATACCACCCGGAATCATTTCCTTTCAGGTTCCTAGCCGATATTAGGCTTCCAATCACATCACTTAGCCAATTTAGCCTCACATTATCTGCCTCTAGCCAATCGGGCTCATATCAATCGCATCACTCCGTCTGGAACCATTTCCCTCCAACTCCACATATATATCCTCAAGTGTAATATGCATGAGATACTATATGAGAGAATGAATATGACATGCATAACAATAAAGAACCAAGCTAAGCAATAAGACTCAATCTTTAGCTTTTTTTCCACTTTTAAAATGAGTATTCAGGAGTGATGACAACATTTAATCATGGATAAGACAGGTAATAAGAATTGAAGCAATAAATTAGGGATCTCATGTCTCAATCACTTTCACGTAAATAATCTATGCTATCAATTAATGCCCAAAACATGGCATTCAGACTTGACTATACAACTCTACACTACACAAGTACCCATAACATGGACCCCGTACCTGATACAAGTGCTCGTTACCTCACAAGTATCAGGACCCCCTTAGTTACCCCATTACTCCCTCTTTATTTGTCTATTTTAGCCAATCACAATGCTTTAAATAGAGTCAAGTAAGGTTTCAACTTGCTTGATTTGAAGTCCCAAGCTTAAGCGATCACCACACGACCTTTCCCTTTTTCAAAGCCTCCGAACGACCCCAGACTATTAAAGTATGTAATCTACGTAAGTATACGAGTCCTTAGACACTCATATTGTTATGATAATAATTCGGGTACAAAAAGTCACGCAAAAAGCCAATCCCGAGCTCCGAAGGTTAAAACTGTAATTTTATTGCAAAATTGGGTCTAATATAGTCAAAATAATACTCTACGAGTTTAAACGAGTCTAATGATACCCATATTACTATACTTTAATTCGAAAGCAAAAAAGGTGACCCTGAGCCCCAAAGGGCAAAACTGGAATATTTGAAAATCGATTTACCATAACTTATATAGTCTAGATCCAGAAAATCACCCAATTTCATCAGGAATCAATCCTCAAATCGAGATTTTTCATTCTCTTATCCTTAGGGCTTAAAACCCAAACTTCTACAGCCCAAACATGGATAAAAACAATAACCAACGGAAATAATCATGGGGAAACATCAAAATAAAAGTTGGATACTCAACGCCGCGAAAAGCACCTCAAACGGAGCTCTAGAACTCAAGATATGCTCAAAATACTAAATGGACGAAGTCTGAATTTTAAGTACTCAGCGATTTCCGATTCCACGGTCAAAAGCTCTCACCTACGACCTGCCACGTGTCATTTCCGCACCTGCGGGGCCGCTTTTGTGGCCCAAAATCGGCTTGTGCGCCCAGATTTCTGTTTATGTGGCCACACCACACACAACAATAACTGTTCGTGCTAAAATGACCATAACTCCCTTTTACGATGTCGAAATTCGTCGATTCAAGTTGCTACAGCTTATAAATTTGGATGCGCATATATCCCAACAATCAAAACTCAATTCCAACATCGAATGGATATCATGGTATATCAAAACGTCAGAGGTTTTCGACTTACGCCAACGATTCAATCACCAAAACTTCACCAAATGAAGTCCAAATCCAATTATGAAAGTCCTACAAGTCACAAATGATCATACAAAGCTAACAGAATTGAAATATTTCCAATACGAGTCTTATTTCGTCCCATGACCATCTTTTCACCATAAATAGAAATATTTAATACTAAAACTGACTTAATTGTCAAAAACCGACCAAACGAGCTCTAAAATTAGTTTCGTCAATTTCTACAGGTCATAAATAATATTACAACTCCAGCGAAATCTTCATGTCTCCAATCAGAGCACGTTTTCCTCAAACGATCAATTAATTTAAACAATTTAATATCCAAATTTCCAAAATGAAACCTTCTCCCAAAGTGTAGCAAATGATATGTGTTTGACTTCAAATTTTGCAAGCACGTCAAAATAATTATTACGGAGCTTCTGGAATAGACGACACGCAAAATAGAGCATAGGTTCTCAAAACGAACTACTAGATCATTATAGTTTCCTCTTTCTTTCAAAACCTAGAACGGAACAATCAATCTGACATAAAATCTTTCTTAGATGTTGTTTGTGCCTTGGAATTGCAATATCAAGGATTCAAATCTGATCTTCGCACTATTCTATGAACTACTTTGACTTGAAAGTTAGAAGGTGGCTTTTGGTGCCAGTCCGAGATCTGGGCTGCAAGTACTGGAACCGGTCCTAAATCACCATGGAGGGCCAGGCCAACATAGGGCTGCTACTATTCCTAGGCCAGTCATGGGCGTAATATTGTAGCCAGGGTGATGGTCTCAGTTGGACAACGCAGCCCCATTTACCAGATTACTGCGAAATTACAAAGATATACTTTTAACCTAGAGTACATTCTCCTGGAGAACAGAAATTTGCAACTTTTTTTCTTTGGTCTTGAAAACCATCAAGGATGTGCCACAGAAGCACAGCACAAGACTGGTTGAACTTGGAACTTGCAGTTTTTAGAAAGCAGAAAAGAACTTAAACTGTTCAGTGAGGAAAAGTAAAACTTTTAAGGCTCCAATCAAAAGTGCATCTCACAATTGCTTAGAATCAAAGAACTCACATTAAGGAAATGGAAAGATGGAGGTTGAAGGGGGAGAAACAGGAAAGCAGATCAAAGAGAGAGTAACAGTGTAGTCAACTTCACTTTAACCATTAATAAAAGCAAATAGAGAATTCTCATTGATGTCCAACTTTTTGCCAGAGCCTATCAATCTCCCTGCAAAAAAATGTTTTTCAAGTCAATTGCAGTAGCACACAAATGATGAATGTCAACAGCAAACAAGATAAACCACCACAACACAAGATCCTAAGATGACAATTCCAGCAAAGAAGATTCATATAATCATATGCCCAAATATAAGTGAATCAAGCATCTCTCTTTCAGTAACAAGCTATTGACAAGGATAATAAAACTTAGCTGAATGCAAGCCACCAATATAGACAAAGAGCGATTACTGCTATTAAGGCATACAAAAAATCGTTAGCAATGCTCAAGTTTCGGATTTGGTTTCGCAGAAGGAAAAATGGGACGACAAATCAGCCAAAGATGCGTTGGGATGAAGGATACTCACACCTCAAGCTAGATGTAAACGGCAACCATTACATCCACACAAAGAAAGATATGACATACAATCTTATAGTCCACGAGACACATCAATAGTTCAATCTTAGAAAGCCTAAGTAATTCAGAAGCCACAGAAAACGAACTGTAGGGAACAATCCAAAAGTAAAACTACTTCAACATGATATTCAAAAGTAACAAAGAATATTACCTGTGCACGAATAAACCCACAGAGAGCGTAAGTGGTGAACTGGCCAGTGTATCGGCCAAACTCATCCAAATGACCAACGTTGAGCTGGACAGATGCATGATCCTTGGAAGTGATCAGCCTGTTAGTGTCAGAACTGCATCCAAATAGCACGTTAAATACCTAGGACAAGCTAATATACTTTTTAATTAAATAGATGAACAGGAGCAACTGAATCTAATCCAAAGTGCTAGGAAGTAGGAAATATATACCACTGTCCCAGGGATGTAAAGCTCCATGTTTTGTCCCTCATCGTGCTGCATCTTGACAATAGCTTTACACGAATAGACTTAGAAGTGGGATGTCCCTCTCTTTTTCACCACTTACGGTCACAATAGATTGTAATACAGAAGTATTCGGACAATTGTAACACTAGTGCCAAAAGAAAATATTACAGTAACGCTCCTATAATATGATTCAAATGGAGATCATATACACTTTCAATGTTTTTAATGCAGCTTGCATTTTCTACATTATGCAAGTCTTATATACTGTAATTTAAAATATACAAAGGTATTATTTCTACTTTTTAAACAAAGCACGTGTTTTAAACCCCTTATACAATGAAAATCTCACATTTATTTGAACAAATAAATAAAATATTTAAATCGGCACACTAAGAAACCAAACTAGAATACCTATATTAAAAGGCAAATGTCCAATTTTATCTTTAAATTATGTGAAATACTCCAGATTACGTTACAAGTTAAGGTCAAAGCAACTTTTGCCGTTAGAAGAATGGGACAAATTTGGAATTGGTGACTAACAGTCATCTACCAGATATCTCCTTCTCTCATATGAAGGATATCATACAAGATTCTAGGACAAGGATTAGGACATACGGGAAGATCTTTTTCTTTACACGACGAGGGAGACATACTCATCTTAAGTCCTACCTGCATCGCACATTAAGAATTATAAGGTGCACAAACAAGAGCAGAAGACATAAGAATAACCTGATACATATGTGTTGGTGGGACGTATGTAACACTGATGGATGCTGAAAGCATACTGGAGAACAAAATCTTTTCCTCTATGAGGAAAAATACGAGCGCACACAGTATTTCTTCCCATCTGCCTAAGAGTTACCAAGTACCTGTGCTGGTGGGAAGTAGCAAGTACCAGATGAAATAGTAGAGATACACAAAAGCTGTCTCAGACAGAGTCATCATTAAAAAATAAAAGAAGACATACAATAAAAACACAAAAAAGAAAGCATAGGGCCAGTTCCAGAGAACACAAGTTTGTTGCCAAGTATTTAGCAACTGAAAGAAATGGCTCATGAAGCAAAGCTAAATGATTAAAACAGCTCATATTGTTTCCAATCTCCAAAATATTTCTTTAACAGTAGAAAATCAAGTTACTGCACTAAAAGACTAAAAAGCAAGTTCCATTTGTCTGATAATGAATCTTAAACAACAATTTAACACCAATAAAGAACTGCTGGTAATACAAAAATAATATAGAAAACTCTCATTTTTTTTAGAATGGTAACAGCGAACCGAAAACTCTCATTGTTGTCCAACTTCAGCTTTCTTCTTCTGCCATAGCCTATCAACAGCACTATCGGCGTCTCCCTGCAAAAAAGTGTTTTCAAGTCAATTGCAGTAGCAGCACACAAATGATGAATGTCGAGAAACAACAAGATAAACCACCACGACAAGATCCAAAGATAATAATTCTACCAAAAACAAAATCATATAATCATATGCCCAGATCAACAACATGCCCAATGTAATCCCACAAGTGGGAATCATATGCCCAAATCATAGTTCTAAAAATATAAGTGAAAGAAGCATCTCACTTTCTATAACAAGTTTTTGACAATGGATAATAAGCTAGCTGAAAGCCAGCCACCAATATGGCAATATATGCAAAGAGCTAATACTGCTTTTAAAGCATACCATAACTCGTTATCAATGCTCAATTTTCAGTTTCAGTTTCTCAGAAAGAATAATGGGAAAAGAAAAACAGCCAAGAACGTACTGCCAGTACATCATGCAAGATCTAGTGGCATGATAGGTACTCACACATCAGGCTAGTGAGCCATGTAAACCACAACAATTTTGCCCCCACATACAACAATTTTGCTCCATCTCTGACCTTAGACCCTTAATGTGCTCTCCCTTCAACTAAAATATTCATTGAGCATACATCTGTAACTTGGAAATTGTTTTTTTAGTTCTTGCATACTGTGCCTGTAACTTGATTAGGAATTGCTAATTACTACCTATGTTATATGTCAGCTGGTTTTAATATAGATTAACTTCCAATCTTGACACATGATTTGCTCCTAAAAACCAGAGGAATAGTCTTTTGATGCCTTTTTTTTGCCGGTTAAGAAGATTCCTATCGAGCAAAACTCATAGAAAATGGAACATCATCTGAAGTTGTGCACTCGAGCTAAGAACAAATGGTTAACCATAAATTCATCAGCATCTTCTTTTTCTCCTTGTTTCTATTTGTCATCCTTCTCCAAATCCAGTATTCGTCACCTTTTGATTTCTCCTTATCAGCAAGGTCCCAAAGACGGGCTTTTCTTTCCCAAAAGAATTACTCCAATGTCAATAAAAACCATGACCGCAAAAATGAAAGACTCGGTTACTTTCCACCCCCTCCGGGACCTTAGATTTAGAGAAACAGCCACGAAAGGCAACACATGGTTTATGAGCTCTTTGAACACACACGAGGAAAATGAAGCACAACACTTGTATTTCCCTTCTAAGGCATCCAAAGGACGGCTTCTTTGCTTTAAGGGACGGGATACTAAGGATGGCACAAAGAATTCATATGCTTTGGCATGGCAAGAAAGTCTTCCAGACTCTGCTATTCTATTATTGGAAGGCCTAACATTTGTATCCTACACGTATTACGACCACAAAAATCTGTGGCATGGATTATGTGCAGTGGCTCCTTTTGTAAGATGGTCAATGAAAAATGAGTGTTTGAAGCCAGAAAGATGGGTGCTATTCCACTGAGGAGAACTGAGATTAAGAATGGGATCTTGGGTTCAACAACTTCTGCAAGCTAATTTCAGTGAAGTTAAGGTGGAAGGATTTGATAGAGGTGATGTACCTTACTGTTTTGAGAAAGCTGCTGTCATGAGGCATGAGATAAGTCAAATAGGGCAGGAGAATAAGCTGAAGATGCTCGACCTGTTGCGCTGCAAGGCTAGGAGTTACTGTGGTGTTAATCCTGCAGGCAAAGGTAGAGAGATAAATGAAAGAGGATTTCCAATTATAAGACTTACACTGCTGATGAGGAGTGGTTCCCACTCATTCAAGAATGCAACTGTTGTGACTGATATATTTGCAGAGGAACTTGCCTGAGTTGAAGGCTGCATTCTGCACGTAGTGCGGTCAGAAGATCTATCTGTCAGCGACCAGGTACACATTTTTTCCCTTTCTTCTATCAGTATTCAGTAATTACTCCAGAAGGTGGAAGTTAAGGTGGAAGGATTTGACGAATAAGATGTACCTTACTTTTTTGAGAAAGCCGTTGTCATGAGGCACGATCTAGGCCAAATGAAGCAGGAGAATAAGCTAAAGATGTCCGACCAGCTGCGTTGCAAGGCTAGGAGTTATTGTGGCCTTAATCCTGCAGGCTAAAACAGATATGAGTGATGGTAAAGACCCCTGCCATATTATTGATTATAGAAGCCTATTTATACAGTGGCTACATGAGTACAATGAAGGAAGGAAGCAAGAAATCAGGGATATTATTTACAGAGATCAATATATAAGGAATACTATTAATAGAGCAAGATATCTGGAGAAACTATAGCAATCATGTATTGACTGAATCTCTGTTGGAAGATATTTTCCTATTATGCCCCCTCAAGATGGTGGGTCGTTTGGAGACACCAATCTTGAAGCAATTCTTCTCAAAAGGACCACGTGACAGAGCTTTGGTAAACAAGTCTGCAAGTTGGTCACCGGAGCTGATGTGAACAACACGAAGAACATTACTTTGAATCTTCGAGCGGACAAAATGGTAGTCAATCTCAATATGCTTCATTTTGGAATGAAAGACGGGATTGGCACAAAGGTAAGTAGCACCGAGATTGTCACAAAAAAGTGCAGGAACATCAGTCACAGGAACAAATAATTCTTGAAAAAGATTATTCAGCAGTAGCAGAAGCCACAACACGATACTCGGCTTCAGTCGGTGATCTTGCAATAGACCTTTGTTTGTGAGAGCTCCAAGATACTGGATTTTTTCCCAAGAAAACAATAAAACCACTTGTTGAGCTCCGATCATCTTTGTTCCCCCCCCCCCCCCCCCAATCTGCATCTGAATAAGCATGCAAAATAAATGGAGAATTGCGACTAAGAAAGATCCCATGATCTGCAGTGCCTTTTAGACAGCGTAAGACCCGCTTGAGAGAAGACCAGTGGCGTTCAGTTGGTTCACTTGAAAATTGGGCAAGCTTGTTTACAGCAAATGTGATATCAGGACGAGTGAATTGTAGATATTACAGGCAGCCAAGAAGTACTCGAAACTGAGTTGGATCAATCAAAGAGGAGTTGTCAGCATGGGCTAAGTTATGAGTGACTGAAAGTGGAGTTGAAACTGCCTTGGCTTCAAGCATCTGGGCACGTTCAAGGACATCCAAGATGTACTTATGTTGGGACAAGAACAAAACTTCAGTAGTTCGACGCGCCTCTATGCCAAGAAAATAATCCAGATCACCGAGGTCTCTCAAGGAAAACCTATTCCCAAGACACTCAACAAATTGGTTAATGGCAAGAGAAGAAGAACCAGTAATGATCAAGTCGTCAACATAAACCAACAGATACTATAAGACACCTGAGCATGCATAAATGAACAAAGAATTATCTGAGTGTGCCATAGTAAATCCTGACGCAAGCAGATATGATTTTCGTTCAGAAAGCCATGCACGAGGTGCTTGGTTGAGGCCGTATATGGCCTTATGAAGCCGACAAACATGAGTTGGATTAGAGGAGTCAACAAATCCCGGTGGTTGATTCATGTAAAATTCCTCTTGTAGCGTTCCTTGAAGGAAAGCATTATTAAAATTCGCTTGTTGAAGAGGCTAGTTTTTTATAATGGCGAGTGACAAAAGGGTGCGAACAGTTGTTTGTTTAGCCACCGGTGAAAAGGTATCACCGTAATCAAGCCCTGGTCTTTGATGGAAACCTTTAGCGACAAGTCATGCCTTGTACTTGTTGATGGAACCATTTGGATTGTATTTGATTCGAAAAACCCATTTGCATCCGACAAGATTTTTAGATGCATCCTTTAGAACAAGAGTCCATGTGCCTTGGGTTTTTAAAGCATCAATTTCAGCCTTCATGGCAGCCTGCCATTGCGGATGCTTTAATGCCTCAGAAGCATTTCTTGGCTCCAATGAAAGAGAGGAAGATAAGTGGCGGTCATTAGATGGATCCATGGTAGGCAATTGTGAAGGTGGGATAGATGATGCACTAGAATGAGACATTTTGGGTGTGGTATGAACAACTAAGGAAAGGCGATTTACCGGTTTAGAAATGTTGTTCTTTGAGCGAGTAATCATATGGTGCGTCGATTCAGGCACGGGACATGGAGGACTGGAGGAATCCAAATGAGAAGATGATCTCGTTTCCGTATTGTGGGTGGATTTTTCATTTACCTGAGAGGAAGGAATGACAATTTGGGTTTGCAGACGGCAAGGTGACACTGTTGAGAGTGAAGTAGATGTGGCCACCAAATCTGTTTGAGGAGTAGGAAGAGAGGGAATATTTTGTATGCTATTTGTAGAGGATACGTTGGAGATTGGTATGAGAAAATGAGGAGGGAGCCAGCTTGGTAAGTCTGGGGAATCAAATCTTGGAGAATCAGAATCAAAATTCTGAAAAGGAAATGTATCCTCTACGAAATCAACGTGCCTTGAGATAACAAATTTAGATTTGGCTGGATCATAGCAAAGATAGGCACTTTGGTTCTTAGAATACCCTAGGAAAATGCAACGAGTGGATTGGGTCTCTAATTTTTGTCTGGCATATGGCCTAAGCCATGGGTAACACAAACATCCAAAAACTCTGAGTTTAGAGTAATTGGGTTTACGACCAAAAAGATGTTCAAAAGGACAATCATGACTGAGAATAGGAGTATGCATACGATTAATAAGGTAAACTGCCGTTTGAAAGGCAAAAGACCAAAATGAGATGGGAAGGTGAGATAGATGTAGCAATGTGAGTCCAGTTTCGACAATATGGCGATGTCGACGTTCTGCTGTGGCATTGTGTTCAGGAGTGTAAGGTGGAGTTAAGTAATGAGAAATTCCATGTTGCTCAAATAAAGGCTTAAGATGAATAAATTCGCTTCCATTGTCAGAATATACAGAGATGATTTGTTTCTGAAAGAACTTTTCTACAGTAGCCTTAAATTTTGGAAAAATAATGGAGACATCAGATTTCTGTTGCATGAGAAGAAGCCAAATATACTTTGTAAAGTGATCAACGAAAATTAGATAAAAATTAAAATTATCAACAGAAGATATTGGAGTTGGACCCCATACATCAGTGTAGAGAAGTTCTAACGGGGACGAACTTGTAAGAGAAGAGACAGAGAATGGAAATTTGTGAGTCTTTATCTAAAATTGAACCAGAAAAGGAAAAGTGCTTCAAAACATGATGTAGTATTTTGGAAGAAGGATGACCAAGTCGTTGATGCCAACGTTGAGCAGAAACTTTAGAAATAACATTAACATTTGGTGATGTATGGGATGGCATGGTTTGATGTGAGAATTCGGTTGGTCACTCATATGTACCATCTCTAGGCGTCCCCTTCACCAGTGGCTTGCCCGTGGAAAGATCCTTCACAATAAAGTTAAATGGTGAGAACTTAACAGAAACATTGTTATCACGACATAAGTTATAAATAGAAATAAGATTTTTCTTCATGTTTGGTACACAAAGAACATTTTGAAGGGTTAAAGGTCTAGCAGCAGAAGGCAAAATGAAGGATCCAGTATGAGTTATGGGAAGTTTATTACCATCACCGACCACTATATCTTCATTACCATCATACTCAGAGTGTAAAGAGAGACTCTGAAGATCATTAGAGACATGGTGAGATGCGCCTGAATCAAGAAGCCACTTAGTAGAATTACCAGTAGAAGCCATCGCAACATTTGCCCGAGGAGCATGAGAAGATTTAGATGGCTGGTATTGTTGCTATTGCATCCAAGGAAAGATCCCAAGGAGACAACGACATGGTTTCACTGTATGACCAGGAATGTCACATAGTTGGCAAATGACACGATTGGAGGAGTTTTGGCCCCCTTGTTGGTGCCCCCAAAAAGAGTAGAAGAATTTCCTTGTTTGTGATTGTGCTGCCTAGAATTCCTATTGAAATTAGAATTTCCTTGATTTTGTGCAACATTGGCCGTTATTGGTGCGGTAATGGCAGCTTTCTTTTTATTAAGTCGGGCTTCAAAATCCAAAAGTTTCTGATGCAGTTCTTCAGCAGAGATTGGAGTATCTCTTTCTTGAATGGCAGCGGAGATTAGATCATAATCTGCAGGTAAACTATTCAAAATATGCAAAATAATATCGTCACGAGAAACCGGTGGGCCAACATTGGCAAGCTGATCAGAGAGTTGCCTAATATTTTGAATATAGGCTGTGATGGACATATTCTCCTTGGAAGCTTTGGAAAGGCTTTCACGAAGACTCATCAAGTGAGAATGATTTGGGGTGGCATACATGCTTTTAAGGGTACCTCATATGGCCGAGATTACAAAGGGAACTATCTCGGGCGACAAAGTAGAGACAAGGGCACTGCGTAGCAAGCGATCTTGTCGTGTCCATAGGGATGTTTTTGGGTGATCATCTGGTTTTGTGTAACATAGGATTCAAAATCATAAGCAACAAGAAGAGAATCCCATTGAGTATGCCAAGAGTAATAATTGGTGGAGGTGAGTTTGATTGGGGCAAGAGCAGTGGTATTAATTGAGAGAATTTGGGTTGGGTTAGAGGAATCTGTTATTGGTATGGCTGAGATAGGAGAAGAATTTGAGGTGTAGACATTTCTGGTTGTGACAGAGAAAAAAAAATAACCGTATGGCGGATGGCTCGGATACCATAAAACAGATATGAGTGATGGTAAAGACCCCTGCCACATTATTGATTATAGAAGCCTATTTATACAGTGGCTACATGAGTACAATGAAGGAAGGAAGCAAGAAATTAGGGATATTATTTACAGAGATCAATAAATAAGGAATACTATTAATAGAGCAAGATATCTGGAGAAACTATAGCAATCATATATTGACTGAATCTCTGCTGGAAGATATTTTCCTATTACAGGCAAAGGTAGAGAGATGAATGAAAGAGGACTTCCAATTATAAGACTAATTACACTGCTTATGAGAAGAGGTTCTCGCTCGATCAAGAATGCAACTGCTGTGTCCGACATATTTGCAAAGGAATGTACCCGAGTCGAAGGCTGCATTCTGCACGTAGTTCAGTCGGAAGATATATCTTTCTGCGACCAGGTACGTATTTTTTCCTTCTTTCTATCAGCATTCAGTAATTACCGCCGAAAATTTCAATTGAACAATAGTACTTAAGAGAATGAAATATACACGAAATATACAACTAAAGCTTACCAAGACACTTTCACCAGCATGATTCACATAACACCAATGTCCTTTATCAGGTGAAAGTGACGACCAACACTGACATTGTTGCGTCTCCACATGGAGCTAAATTAACAAATATGCTCTTCATGGACCGCTAGAGCAGCGTTATGGAATTCTTCCCGAAAGGATGGAAAGAGAATGCTGGCGTAGGCCAATATGCTCAGCACTAGATGATGAACCTATCAGGGATGAAACATCAGGGTGCATGGTGGGATCCAATTGGCTAGGAGTGTCTATCCCTGCAAGATTGGGGGCAATGCTTTCATTTTCATATAGATGGCATGGTTGAACATAACGAAACCTATTTTGCAGAATGGGCAAGAAGAGTCATTGATCAAATTAGGCTAAGCAAGGTGGAACGAGCCTCTGTAGATCAAGCAAAGCAACAACATGATTCAAAAGCATGTACCTGCTAGTTTACTCTTAACGCATTAAATAGCACAATTAAAGGGTAAATAGCACAATTAAAGGGTAGACTTTATAAGAGTTATAATCTTGTTTTGCCAGAGATCATCTGCAAAACAGGCTCTGCTGTTTAACGAAAGAATTATACAACAAACTCCATTGCACCATAATCACATGCACCATAATCACATGTTTCTTAGATAAGCACACAATGGCCCTGGTCATGTAGCAAGTATTACAAAGAAAAATAAAATGAAAAGAAAAAGGATAAACTAATAGCAACCTGCAGTGCTTCTACAGATTAGGAAACTTTACATAAGACTAATGTTTCGGAGTTTCTACAGTTGCACCCTTGCTCCCCCAACCACCAAAAATCTGCCACTGCTTAGCATTTGTTTGATGGCTTGAATAGATTGTGTGTCTTCATCAGAACCTCAGCCAGAAACGGTAAACCAGCATAGAAAGACAAGGTTTCCCTTATTTCCGGGAAAACTTCGCCAACCAATATATCACAAAGAAGCAAAATAGTGCCAAAAGAACCACATGCATCACATGGTTTGATCCTTCCGAGGTGATACTCCTGTTCAACCGTCTCATGTTGTTCTTTACTCCTGCTTGAGCTTTGATCAATGTCCATTTGCTTTGATAAAAGGGAAGTGTTAAGTTTTTAAGGAAATGAGAAGTTATGTACTATAACCTACAACTAAGAAAGATTCCGTAATCAATAAGATAAGCATGCATCATGAGAATCCCAGACAGACTGACCTATCAACAAGTTTTTAAAACAATGCCAAGCCAACTCTATGAAGTTTAGTACTTCTATTCTTCTAAGTTTTAACGGCTTGAAACAATCTAATGTTGCAGCAATTTAGTTTGATAGAACGGATAGCTCCTAGAAATACATCATTCAAATTTAGAATCAGTTGAATACAACAGTTTTGACCAAAATCCCCGCACACATTACCCTCAAGAACAAAGGAAAAAAAGGAAAAATATAATCAAGTTTGGGCTTATCATAGTCAGTTGATGGAGATCTAACAAGGTCATATCTATATACTCCCTCCGTCCCAAAAGATTGTCCTATTTTGACTTGGCACAAAGTTTAAGAAATAAAGAAAGACTTTTGAAATGTGTGATCCAAAACAAGCCTTAGATATTTGTGTGGCTGTAAATCATCTAAATTATTTCTAAATATATAAAGGAGACAATCTGTTTGGAACAGACTAAAAAGAAAAGGAGGATAATTTTTTTGGGATAGAGAGGGTATAATATAAAGCTAGGCATAGGCAAGATGATGTGACACCTCTCTATGGCCAGCAATTCTATTAATCTTTTTTCTCATTTTTTTGGATTTTTTATTCATTATTTACATATATTTTAGATTTTAAAAAGCCCAAAAAACATTACACCGATTAAATGCAAAATAACGCTTACGGGAGAGTTCAACCGTCACTAATCACTGTCAAAAGCCACAACCATTAGAGGAGTCTACAAATCGAATCAAAAGCGCAGTTTACATTAAACATTTTGTTGCTTCTGTGTGACCATGGCAATTCCTTCTTGGATTTACTCGAGTTGGAAGTCGAAGAGTTTTTTCGAATTTCTGCTGGTTCATGATATTCTTTTCTATGCTAGGTAGGTAAGTACATGATCACACTCTATCACGGTATATTTTTTTATTCTATATATTTTCAACTTATTCCCTTGCTAATTTTTATAGTGAAATTTGACATTGAATTTCATAAATACGGAACCAGTGACCGGTTTTCTCCAATGGTGGGGCTAATAGTTGCTGCATTTCTTGACACACACTGGATTTGGAGAAAGCAAAGAAAGACCTATACTTCGGGTGAAATTCAGAACTTTCAGAGGTGATAACGTTAACATTCAATCTCAACCGGTTCTTTCCTCCTACGTAGCAAGGGTGCAAAGCTTAATTCTCTTTTGCAATTAAGTTAACATGATAGATCAAAGTCTCAGGATGGGTGCGTCATTTTATTTACAGACATAGATCAGGGCCAGCGAGCCCAGTGTTGGCCGCTTCAGCACCATCCAGGTCGCCCAGCGGTGCCGCAGTAGCGGCTTGTCTGCCGCAAAAGCGGCATTGCAGAAAATCCTCATTGACCGCCCCAGCGGTGCCTTTGATGCAGAAGCGGTACCGCCGAAACGGTGAAGAGACCGCCCCAGCGGCCAGGAGCAGTGATTCCACCTATTTAAGTGACATTTCGAAATTTGGCTTCATTTTTCAAAACCCTAAAGAGTCCAGCCGCCTTGAGAGCAATTTTAGAGGCAAAAATGATATTTCCTTGGGAAAAGTTATCCCCCTAACTTCTTCCATTCATTCCTCCTAACATTGATTCTCATGAAAGATTATTGTCTAGAATCACAAATGGGTATCTCAAAATTTCTTAAGTTCCAAAATTATGACCCCTTGTTCTTCTTGATATAAAAATCCTTAGAATATTTTCCTATGCTCATCATCCTAACGTGATTCCCAACCTAATCCTTCACCTACCCCATTAAAATACATATGGGTCTCTATTTTCGATCTTGGCAATGGGTTTCTTGAAATAAGCCTAAAATGGCAATTTGACCAAACTAGTGCCTTGAATATGGTCATGAATGTCCTAAATAAAGATTGATTGATCAACTAGCGGAGTAGAAGCGAATCTAAAAACAGAATAGATTTTGTATCTACCTTAGCAATTTTGAAGACCTTGAGAAGGGCCCTAATGGTGAATTCTACTCTTGGGTCTAATTGTGGTTGCGCGGTGGTGGTCAAAATAAAGAATCAACAGATGTTCGTGGCACCCGCTCGGCCATGAGGTAGGTTATGGCTTCCTTTCGGTAGACTCCGGTTAGTTTCCCGTATTGTTGTATAGAAGAAACGGAGAATGCATGCGTAGAAACTTGGAGATTTGGGATGGAATTCTAGGATGGTATTGTGTTTGACTTGTTTATTCGGGCTTGTGGCCTGTAGACTCCTTAGGTGTTGATGTGGTTTATTTCTTGATTATCGGTGGATTTATGTGACTTGGGAGTAACGGATGAATTCTATTTGTGTTTAACGATGAAAACTTCTCGTAATACGTGACTACTTGTACTGAACTTACATGCTTAGTGAACGGATAAATTGTGTTGTGGTCGTGAATGAGTCCCAAATCAGTAGTGGCAAATAACTAAGGCGTGAGTGAGGAACCTATTCTAAGACAATAGGCTGGGCTAGGAATATGGTAATAATGTATATAAATTGGAAGATCTGTTGGTGATTGGACTAGCCACCCTGTTAGGTGTCTCGATTGTTCCATTATGATGGATTATCGCCGTCAGTAGTGGTAGCTATCGGAATCTGTGTTACTGTCTTGACTGAGATATGATTGATATACCGTTGTCAGTACTTGCGTTATGATGCATTGTTGATATACTCATTGTCGGTACTGGTGATATCGAATATATTGTTAGCATACCATTGTTGGTATTGTGATATGATACATTGTTGGTACTCTTTTGTGGTACTTGTGATATTGAACTTGATTGTTGATACTTGATGTACGTATTGCACACATTCTCACACATTCATGATACATGGACGATACCCGGTGATGATCCGGTATCGTTAATGAGCGAAACTGATATTTGATAGACTCCTTATTTGAGTGATTGTAAAAGGCCGATGTCCGAAGATCCATTTCGGAATCGTTGATTGTATGAAACTGATGTGTGATAAACTCTTTTACTTGAGGGGTTGTGAGAGGCCGATGTCCGAGGTTCAATTCCAGAATCATCGATATGTGCATTGCATACATTCCCTCATATTCATGATGCATGGCCGATAACTGGTAATTATCCGGTATCGTTGATTGAACGACTCTTTTACTTGAGTGATTGTGGGAAGGCTGATGACCGATGATCTATTCCGACATCGTTGTTGCATGGCCGACTCCGATGTTATTCCGGAATCGTTGTTAGTGCATGGGCTCCGCGGGTCCCTAGAGTGGTGCCGGTGAGACTCCCCCTGTGAGCAATTAGCCAGGGTCCGGTCTATCTGTTGGGCAAAGATCTGGGACGGGTAGCACTTAGACTTCGTGAGTCACACTGGGTTGTGTTACCGAGACGTCAATATTTCCATCCGGAGTACATGTGTACACCTCATTTGCATGGCATGCATTGCATTCATGCCATTATCACATTGCATTGCATTATGACTTGGTCGAGATGTATGTGATGATTGTATTGTGATGATTCTTTTGTGTTGATTGGATTGTGATGAATATGTTGTAATGATCGTAATGCAATGAGTTTGCTCCTAAAATACGAACGAGCGACTTAGAAATGGTAAAGATGTTGACAATCTGTATAGGTGTTTGGCCAACTTATAATTAATGGTAGATTAGTTGTGACTTAATTTATATTGAAGTAGTGATCTACTGTTTCGGGATATGTGACTTGATTTAGTGATTATCATCATTATTTGTGAATTCTTTACTAATATATGTTACTAACCATTGTCGGCCTATGATACTTACTCAATACGTGTGGTTGTACTGATATTGCACTTGCTACACCCCTTTGGGTGTAGGTTGTTTCAGGTGATTGATCGGATTATATGCGGAAGTTATACGGTGCTTGTCTAGAAGGCCTCCTCCCATTTCATTCCTGGATTGGAGGTTGAGTCTTAGAATATGATGTCATTCTGAAATTTACCTAGTCGCTCTTGTATTAGTCTAGACCAGGTCATGGAAAAATTGTATCTAGTCTGTAAAAATGTATTGTTGGATTATGAAACATTCAAGTTAGTATTTATAAATGAAATTCCGCTGTATTTTCTTAATTTCCTAATGTTTTTGAAAGGAATATTGTGTGATTGAAACGTTATACAAATAAGAGGGTTCGCCTACCAAGGTGGAAAGGTAGGTGCCCGCACGAGCCTAAATTGGGTCGTGGCAGATTTGGACCAAACTTATGAGACTAATTATAATTATTTAGACTTAGGCTAAAGAATAAAAATTGAGTAAAACTTAGAAAAAGATAGAAATAAAAAATGGACTAAACTACATACATACATATATATATATATATATATATATGTATGTAGAATATTATATGAGCTATAATAGTATACCTACCTTATTTTCTTAAAAACTATTTCTTTATACAGTAAAATATTTTTTGGGTGGACTTACTACAGTCCTACTTAGGATAAGAGCCTTCGGTTATTAGCCTAAGTGTTCTAGTCCGACACATTAAACGCACATTTTGGGCAAAATTTTACCACTTTTGATTCTTGAAACGTGGTATATTTTGCATAAATGACTAATTTCTATTTGCGGAAATATGAAACAAAACTGTTTTTATTACAATCAATTTATATTTACAAAGGCACACTATTAGAACCCGTCGGTCAACCGTATTTTACGGATCCTTAATACCGGGGAGCCTAGCACCTTCCCCGGGGGATCACTAGAACCCTTACCCATACTTTGGTTAGATTAGAATTCTTTTAAAACTTAAACTGCTTTAAATGAACCCTTTTCAAACTGGTTTTCCTAATTTTCATAAAAATTAGGACTCTAAAATAAGTCCATTTAGAGCACCATCCACTTAGAAGTACATTTTTTTTCTTTTTCCCGGTACGATTGACAACCGTACTTCTCCGGGACACTTTCATTTTTAAATGAGGCAAGTGCAAATACAAATCCAAAAAAATAGAACCACTACATCCATTATGACAATATCTTCCTAAGATATATAGATGGATTAGATCTCCTTGGAACAAGCAACTCAACCATATCCACATACACGATTCTCCCTCTCCCTCCTCTATCCAATTCATAAAAAAAAAAAAAAAAAAAAAAAAAAGGCATCTCCCTTCATCTTCCTCAAATCTTTTCTAAAAGCCACCTCTGTACTTTACCGTGAAATTTTCCAAAAGTTTCCCTCAAAAACCCAGAATGGACCAACAGGACATTCAAGCTCAAAATAGTTTGAATTCCTCACCGGGTCAACCAATTCCTTCTATTCTCACATCGTCAACCCCAAACCTTGAAAAATTCGACCTATTACAAATAGATGAAGTACAAAAAGAATATGATAGGATTATGACAAATCCAAGGGTTACAAAAACTTATCAAACGCATGACTCTCTTGAAAATGAAAACCCTAAGCCACTTGATATACCTGAAACCGACTAGGAGAAACCAACAAGGAAAGACTCAAAATTTGGGTCAAAAGATATGGCTAGAGCTTCAGCAAAAGCAGAACGAAAATGGTTAGTAAAGGGACCTGGTATGTCAGAAGAAAATAAAATGGTCGAAGTCGAAAAAGGGAGTGATAATAGAGAAGAAAGGGTACAAGCGAGTGTAAAAGGAAAGAAAGAAGGAAACATGGTAGTAAAGAAAATTCAGGGGATCTCAACATAGAAAGAGAGGAGACTAAAATGGAGATGGAAACACAAAAGAAATTGAATATTTAGGTTGAAAAGGTATCTTTGGAAAAACCTGTACTGTTGTTGTTAATGATAATGAGGTGCCTCTAGCGTACTTTATAAACAACATTAGAAAAGCCTCTAGAAAGAAAATGGAGGAGTAAACTGAGCAAATAGAAATGAAGAGAGTAAATCATGATCCACTAAGGGCCCCTTACACCAGAAACAAAAGAAACCAAGCCGATGCTAGATTTGAAAAGGCCCTGTAAGCTAGCAAAAAATCACAACGAACGAGGAAAATGACCAAGGAAGGGCCCAAAAGAAAGTCTCAGGTTCAGAAAAGAAGTGAGCAGTCTGAAGTGTATTTTGCGTCTGCACATCAGGGAGATGATGAAGTTGATGTTTATGATAAGATAACTAAAGCGATCACTTGTGAAGTTGACAGGGCTAGTCGGTTCCTATCCATGATCGTTTTGAAAGGAAGAGCGATTACTAGTGTTAAAAGAGCATAAATGTATGTACTTTTGGAGAAGATTGGACTAAAGGGATGGGATAATCTATTCCTATAGAGAGAAGAAGTTAGAAGGATGGCAAGAGAACAGGTCACAAAATTCTATACAAATGCAAATTGTACAAATAACTCATTGAGCAGTAAAGTGCTTGAAGTAAAATTCACTCTAAATTCTCAGACTTTAGGAGAAATTTTACAGGTGCCTATTAAGGGATAAGCACAATATGTGAAAGGTGAATGTCCACCACTAGATGGAATGGTGTCAGCATTGGGAATCACTAGAAAATTGTCCAATAACCCAAAAATAATCAAGCCTAAGAGAGTACCGAAAATGGAGATGACAAAGCTGCACCAGTTGTATGTTTATGTGGTCCATAAAATGATTCTTTCCAGGAAGCAAGGTATGGGTGAAGCCAGTTAGTTGGATACCCCCTAATGGAACGATTGGATATTATGCTCCAATAAACATGCCTAGTCTCATGATTCAACATATGACTAGGATTGCATAGCAAGGGGGACAACAACATGGATGGGTTTTGGTTGGCTGAGATATTTGAACACTTCCAGGTTCCAATGAAGGTGTGGCAGTATCAGACTTCAAAGGACATAATTGGGGTTAAAGAACGAGTCGATCAACCTGATCAAGATGAAAGGAATGAAACTGAGAGGCAAAGTCTACTCGATCAAATTGCAGCAAAAGAAGCTAAAGTCACAGCTCTCAAGAGTTAACATATGGAAACCATGGATCTTCTCCATGTTAAGTATGGATTGGAGCAAAATGAGTTGAAAGTCAAGGTGGCAAGTCTTCAGAGGGAGCTAGAATGGAAAAAAGCAGATAACACCTGTGCCATACAGAACCTATTCAATGCCCTCACCAAAATCAACCTGCTCACCATCAAACTATCATCATGGTCCTTCCTATGTCTATCGAGTCATGTAACTCTTAATAGTTTATGTTTTACTTGTGTGACCTGTTTGATATTATTTAAAACTTTGGGTGATGAGGCATATCTGTAAATGCTACTTGCTATGCATCTTATTGGTATTTGCTAGTGAATACTTATAGTAACTCCTGTAGACTATATGCACCTTTTAATGATGCCAAAAGGGGGAAAGAATCAGTGTTAGTGCATATATGATGTAAAAGTTGGATTATAAGATGATTAAAAGGTTACACAGTTGGTGTTTGCATCGTCAAAAAGAGGGAATTTGTTGGCATAAAGCCATATGTGAAGTTTTGATGATTGACAAAGCAAATACATAGAACTGAACTAAAGCAGATGATGACCTGATAGTAATGTTCCAAGCTAGAAAGCACAGTGAATAAACCAGGTCTAGACATATGTTATAATTGAACAAAGCTAGACATCTTGTTGAGACAAAGCAGAGGTTCATATAATGTAAAAGGTCTGTAAAGGCTGACCAAAGCAGGGTGGTAAAAGCAGTTTGACATATATATGCCATTGCACAAGAGCATACACATGAACCCAGAGTGCAAGCATATGGGCTAATACATAAGACAAGTGAAATGAAACAGTTCAGAGAGAGAATGAATAGTCCACATACATGATCTATATCATAAAGACAGATGTAGAGCAAAGGATGTGGAATGATGAGTGCACAGGGTGCATGGAACTGATTCAAATATATGTTCTATCAAAGAGATAGATGCAAATAACTCAGTGAAAGAAGTAGTTCATTGAAAAAATAGGATAAGTATGCAAATCAAGTTCTATGCCAAGAGTCATCATATACAGGAAGAGGAATGATCACAGGTCATCAGGTGCAGTGGATAAATGACCTAGAAGCAAAGAAATTATATGAGGAACAACTTAAAGTAATCAAATATGAGTTGACCAGTTACAAAGACAGAGCTTACAATTATATAAAACAGGTATGTCAACACGTTCCAGCCAAGATCTCAGAGGCAGTTCAACGGCAGATGAAGAATGAAAGATATTGGTGGAATAGGTACAAGAATATGTTCTATCTCAGACAGTGCAGACATTCAGAGGCAGGTGAATCAAGTGAATGAAACAGGTTTGTGAACATGTTCCACGATAAGTCCTACAACAACTAGGATTTGCATAATTATTGAAAGAACTTGGCAGTCAAGTATGAAATATTTCTTTCCATATTTATAGGGATTAGTTAGCCTTCTACAAGGAAAATAAGCCGACTCAACAAGGGAAGAATCCAAGTACAACATAAACCTTACGTGCGTGTCATTGACCGACTAGGAAAGGGTTTTATGTTCAATCGACCTGCAGAGCATAATGGTATAAATACCTAGGTCTTTCCAAGAAGAAGTTTGCGTATTCACAAAGAGATAATTCATAATATTGAGCGAAGAAGCTATATCCATCACATTCGAAAATCCAGGGTTGCGTTCCTAGTGCAAGAAGACGGATTGAAGGAGCTGTTCTACTGAATAATGTTTTGCAGTTCTTAAGCCTATAACTTGTATTAGGTTTGTCTTATCGAGTTGTATCTTTATCAGCTTATTAAGAAGCAAAAAACTAGATTAAAATAGTTGTAACTTCAAGTAGGAGTTTACTTCTTGAAGATAGTTTACTAGTTAGAGTTTGGGTAGCAAGGCTATTGTTGGAATCTGGCTGCAGAGTTAGTAACTTAGTTTGTTGTTGGCTTAGTTTTAGTGGAGTTTGAGGTAAATCCTACAGGTCTGTAGGTCATGGTTTTTATCATCTTTTGAGCAGGGTGATTTTCACGTAAAAATATTGTGTCCTTTACCTTTCTCTTTGTTTTTATTCCGCAAACACGTTTATAGAACAATTTAGGTAACGTGTTCTTTCCGCAGGCGAGATGTAGGTATACCTCCGGACAGACACTCAGGTTGTGCAAAGCTAGCACCAGGGATGATCAATATTTTCTGGTAGAAACGTTTTATGAAGAATGGTATATGCGATGTGTTTGGCTTAAGGGTATGCTCAGTTTTAAGGTTCGAGTGAGGCAAGGAAACTTTTATACGCTCAAGATTGTGGTGACTTAATTTTAAAAGATGTATGATATTTCAATCCACCCCATAAGTGGGTTTGAGTGATTTTCGATTGATAATGGTGAAAGTGATTTTGAATGGAACATGGAAATTGAAGAATTAAGATAAAGACATCTTACTATCAGTTTTGGAGGATTAAGGTTCATAAGACTTGAATTTGAAGCAGCGTGTCTACTTGAATCATGTACAGGTTATGGTGACATTATATTATATCATTTAGATAGGGTGTAAAATTGATAAGTATGATTGAGGAAGGAAGTGTATGGACAATTTGGCTAAGTGTATGGGAAGTGCCAACGGGACTTTGCGATTCAAGATTTATGAGTAAATTGTATAGTACCAAGATGGGTAATTTCATGGAAAGCTTGAGTAGACAAGATAGAGTTGATTGACAAGAAGAAATATTTACAATTGAAAGTTGAAATCATAATTTTGAGGTAAGACTATGTCTGTGGTAGTAAACTGTGTCGAAGCGTTGACAGCTAGATACTATGGTTGAGTATTTCAAATATGAATGACTTGAGAGTATTTGTTCGTTCTAAGGTACATGAATTGTAAGATTTAATACTCTTAGATTTTCTAAAGGTGTAATAAGGTATTGCACTCAGAGATTTCATGGTTGTGAAGGGTGAAGTACGAGGCCATAGGCCTTACGTTGGAGTTTTTGAGGTTATGAACGAGTTTAGTGAAAGTCCAAGGAGGATAGTTCAATGTAATTAGATTCCATAAATTTTATCATATTTTGGTAACTAGTGCGAGCTGACGAACATGAAGAGTTAAAGTCATAAGGTAAAGTTCATCCGTACTCGATTGACGACTTGGGAAAATTTCAGCTTTGAGGTTGGGGACGACAACATGTGGTTGAGTATTCAGGAACAACATATTAGAATGGGTCGCCACAGACTTATGGAAGACTTATTGTTCACTTTATAAGGATTTGGAAACAGTTCAGGTAAGTATTGGTGACATTCAGGGAATGGTGCATTTTAACAGGGTCATGCCTGTTCATTTAAAGTCAGATGGCTTATGGATATATTACCAAAAAGAATTATGGTTATTCTAGTAACCTAATTCTGAAAATTGATGGATAGCAGTTTGGAATAGAGGTATGGCAGGTTTACTGAGCGTTATTAGAG
This sequence comes from Lycium barbarum, assembly GCF_019175385.1. Taxonomy (NCBI): domain Eukaryota; kingdom Viridiplantae; phylum Streptophyta; class Magnoliopsida; order Solanales; family Solanaceae; genus Lycium; species Lycium barbarum. Next base: position 102,316,997 of record NC_083347.1, on the reverse strand, counting down.
TTAACAAAGTGATTTGACAGAATTTTATTGATGGCAGCTATACGGGATTTTCTAATGGTCTACGCGGATACTTAGTGATGTTTTTAGGAGGTACAAATGGATATGGGAACGTTTTGGGGTGATCAATTGATTTTTACAGATTTGGCACGATAAGATAATTACTAGGGTAATGCATATAGTACTTTATTTGAAGGTTTAAAATTGGATGAGGAGTGTTGACTTAGTAGTTTAAACTCATCGAAACAAAAATAAAGGATTTGAAATCTCAGTAATCGGCCTTGGATAAGGTTAATTTTTAATGAAATTTCTTAGAATTAGCTCAGTACAAGCACAATTTCTTTTCTGGTCAGAGGGAATCATGATTTAGACTTTCGGTGTGTGATAATGTGTTTTCTACGGATTCTTAGTACTAATGCTAACTTTGGAAGGTGTGGAAGAAGATAAGTACAAACAGGGTACTTTATGGGTACATGTTTGACTATGGGTTATGGCTTCAACTAAAGGATTATGGTGACTGTGATAATAACTATGGGATGTACCAATTGCGTTCTGAGGTATGGTATAATCAAAGCAGGTATTTCAAGTGGAGCGGGATCAAATGTGTGAGAATCCGACTATTGAGCTATGTTAAAGGAGGATTTGTCGGATTAAGTGAAACCACCATTTGCTATGGACTTTGAGAAAAAAAAATTGGTGTTATTTGGGTCATTATGGATTGTTTGACTAAGTCAGCTCTTTTCGTGTCAGATTAGACTACTTACGACTCAGGCAGGGTTTACACGTCATTTCACCCTTAGACATATGGCTAGTCTGAGCAAACTATTTAGGTCCTTGAGGATATGTTGTGAGCTTGTATGATTGCCCTTAGTGGTTGTTAGTGGTCATCGGTGGTCATTGGGATCGGTTTTTGCCTTTGGCAGAGATTTCTTACAATGATAGTTACCATTCACACTTTAAGATTGTACCATTTGAGAGATTATATGGTAGGAGATGTCATTATCGGTTGTCGGCTCGATGTGTTCGAGGTTAGGCCTTGGAGTATAGACTTTTTGAGGGACTTTTTTGACAAGGCCAAATTGATTCAGCAGAGGCTTGTCACAGCTCAAAGTAGGCAACAGAGTTATGCGGATCGGAAGGTCCTTGATTAGGAATTCATGGTTGGCAAGAAGGCTTTTGTTGAATGTTTCACCCTATGAAGGGTATGACAAGGTTCGAGAAGAAGCGCAAGTTGAGCCCGAGGTATATTGGTTCCTTTGAGATTGTTCAGCATATTGCTGAGGTGGCCTATGAGTTAGTTTTTCCACCGGGTTTGTTACGTGTTCACCCCGTATCTTATATTTCAATGCTCAAAGAGTACCATTCGGATGGTGCTGATGTGGTTCAATGGGTTTCAATGTTGCTTGGAAAGAATTTGACTTTTAAGGAAGAGTCAGTAGCTATTTTGGATAGGCAGATCCGGAAGTTGAGATCCAAAGAGATAGTTTCAATGAAGGTCCAATAGAGGCATCGTCTAGTCGATGAGGCTACTTAGGAGACTGAGTTGGACATACGGAGTGGATATCCCCAACTTTTCAATAGTTCAGATACCATCTTTCTCTTTATGTTCGAGGACAAACGTGTGTCTAAGTGATGGATGATGTAATGACCCAATAGGTCGTTTTGAGAATCGATGCTCTATGTTGTGTATCGTCTATTTCAGAAGCTCCATAATAATTATTTTGATTTTCTTGCAGGATTTGAAGTCAAACAGATCATTTGGTCAACTTTGCGAGAAGGTTTCATTTTGAAAATCCTGATATTTAAATGTGTAGTTGTTTCGGGAAATCGTTCTCTGATTGACGACCTGAATATTTCACTGGATTTGTAATATTATTTCTAATCTGTAGCAATTGAAGGAACTAATTTTACAGTTCGTTTGATCGGTTTTGAACAATTAAGTCGATTTTAGTATTTAATATACATATTTATGGTGAAAATATGTTCATGGGAAGAAATAAGACTGGGATTAAAAAAAAATCAATTGTGTTAGCTACGTATGATCATTTGTGACGTGTAGGAACTTTTGGATTTGGACTTCGTTTGTTCAGGTTTTGGTGTTTGGCGTAAGTCGAACGTCACCAACGTTTTGATCTACCATTATACCCATCTGATGTTGGAATTGAGTTTTGATTGTTGGGATAGATGCGGATCAAAAATTTTGAGTCATAGCAACTAGAATTGTCGAATTTCGACATCATATGAGGGAGTTATGATCATTTTAGTGTGGACAGTTGTTGTGTCTGGTGTGGTTGCAGAAGCGAAAATCTGGGCGTAGAAGCGGATCCGTAGAAGTGGATTTTGGGCAGTAAAATCAACCCCGCGGGTGCGGAAATGACATGTGGCAGGACGCAGGTGCGAGCTTTTCGACGCGGAAGCGGAAATCACAGTATTTAAAATTCAGACTTTGTCTATTTGGTATTTTAAGCATATCTTGAGTACTAGATTTTCGTTTGGGGTGATTTTCACGGCGTTGTTCTCGTCTCAACGAGGGGGTAAGTATCTAACCTTTATTTTGATATTTACGTTTGTTATTTTTTTTATCTATGTCTGGGTTGTAAAAGTTGGGGTTTTAAGCCCTAAGGATAAGAGAATGAAAAATCGCGATTTGGGGATCAATTCACGGATGGAATTGGGTGATTTTCTGAATATCGTCTTTATAAGTTAGGGGTAAACCGATTTCTAAATAAAATTCTAGTTTTTCCCTTAGGGCTCGAGATAACCTTTTTGGGTTTTGAATTAAATTATAGCAATATGAATATTATTAGACTCGTTTAAATTAGTAGAGTATTATTTTGACTATATTGGACCCGACTTTGTAACGAAATTACAGTTTGGACATTCGGGGCTCAAGGTTGCCTTTTTGGGTCACTTTTTGTACACGAATTATTATCATAGCAGTATGGGTATCTATGGACACGTATACTTACGTAGATTACGTACTTTAACAGTTTGGGATCATTCATAGGCTTTGAAGAACGGCTAGACCATGTGGTGATCGCTTGTGCATCAGACTTCAAATCAGGAAAGTTGAGACCTTACTTGACTCTATTTAAAGCGTCTTGGTTGGTTAAAATGGAATAATAAAGAGTGAGTAATGGGGTAAATAAGGGGTCCCGATACTTGTGAGGTGACGAGCACTTGTATCAAGTATTGGTGCCATATTATGGGTACGTGTGTAGTATAGAGTTGTATAGTCTGGTCTAATGCCATGCTTTGGGCATTAGTTGATAGCGTAGATTATTTACGTGAATGTGATTGGGACAGGAGATCCCTTATTTATTGCTTCTATGCTTATTACCTTTTTTATTTGTGGTTAAATGTTGTTATCACTCCTGAATACTTGTTTAAAAATGGAAAAGAAGCTAAAGATTGAGTCTTTACAGCTTAGCTTGGTTGCTTATTATTGTGAATTTCATGTTTGTTGACACCTAATTTTTGACCTCTCATAATATGCTCTAATTACCCAGAGTCCTTAAATATTAAACAAAGGGAAATATGTTTTTTTTTTAGAAGTCCAAATAATTTTCTAAAATTTATTTAGACTATAGTTTGCCAATTTTGTTTGATAAAATAATTTCTATAACATTATAAATTAATTTAAGTATTTTCACAATCAGTATACTTTTGCTAAAATAAACCAAGAAGAGAGTGATAATTTTCCATGATTATTCACTTAATTGTCTAAGTTGTTAAAATAGCAATTTGCAAAGTATTTTACTCTGTTTAATTCAAGGAAATTTGATTAATTAAGTGAATTGACCGTTTTTACCCCTCATTTCTTATTTAATCAAATTTGGTTTTTTATCATAATTAAATAAGTTGTAATTGTGATTGATTTTTTGAAAATTGCCATTAAGCGACTGTAATTAACATTATTAGTTACTAGCCAATTATGGCAACTAGCCAAATTTAATTAAGGTCTTTGACAAAAAACCTATTTATTTTTATATATTATTTATTATTATTTCTCTTTAATTTGACCAATTAGTTTAAATGGAGGTTTATTTTGAAAATGTCCAATTAATTCAATATGGTCACTTATTAAATTTACAAATTGCTCTCACCATATATGTGCATACACGAAACGAATATACACACATGTATACATATACATGTGTGTATATCATGTATACACGTTAATAGACCAGGCCCTTTTAATTCATTAAAAATCTAGCTAGGTCCAATCTAAAAAAGACCTGACCCGGCCCAACTCCACTTAAAAGGGTAATACCCCCTTTCACTCCTCATTTTCCTCTTTCCAAACGACCGTTTTATCCTTTTCCTCTTCAAAAACCCTAGCTGCCCCTCACGTTCTTTCTCTCTCTTACGTTGATTGCCAGAAATAGCAAGGGTATTGCTGGCCCTTGAGGCGTCCTTTGGACTCGGTGGGTTCGAAAATGGCAAGAGGTTTTATTGCTCTGCCACTTTTCGACCAAAACCACCACATATCAACCCCAAACAAGGTATTGTTGTCTTCCTTTTCTGTCGTTTCTTTGTTTACAGCGGTCCTTGACTGAATTTCCTTAATGAGTTTTGTTGTTACTCGAATTTGAATTCTCGATTGTCATTGGTTCATGAGGAACCAAAAAGATTGATTAATTTTTGAGTCAAATCTGACCACTTATCTTCTTATTCACTAAATCTCAACTGTTAAATGGGTTTTGAGGGCAAGCAATTCTGAAAATTGCATAGTCCCATATCGATTCGAGAACTAGGGTTTGAGATTTGGGGATTCCTATAAATAGGACCCAATTAGCAGTTTTGAAGAGAGGGCAATTGAAAAAACATCACTTGCATATTAAAAATCGAAATAACTAGGGTTTTGACAAATTTTCTTAGAAACCTTTAATTTTTCGATTTAGATAAAAATTTAAATATCTGTTCTTTGCGTGTGGTTGAGGGTGGAAAAAAATTTCTTAAAGTTCATTCATGGCTAGGCTGCGCATCAAAGAGTTGATTTTCCTTCCCCTTAGTTATTTTTAGTTCATTTCAGTCATTTATATATTCTACTGCTTATATGGCTTGACGTTGTGGTTATTTGTGATGTTTTAGTCTTGTGATGCTAGTTTTATTTTAGTTTAATCTTGCTCTGTAATTATGTAGTCTTGTGTGCACTTAAAGACTAACTATATAGGTTTAAGCACTCATTTGTATGTCATTTAATTAATCATGAGTTAGTTTAGATGAGTAGCCTATTAATTTATGTAGATATGTTTTCAAATTCTACATAATCAGTGGTTTGAGTTATCTTGTTAAGCTATGCTCCTTCTGGTTTAAGTTGGTTTGAAGTATGACCTATGTATTCAAAATTAATTAGTTATGAGTCTGTTTAATCTAGAAACACTTAGTTTAGTTATATCTGTTTAACTTTGGTCAGTCATGTGTGATAAAGCTTAGGGTCTACCTAACAATGTTTTCACTTGCCTTGTCTCATGTTCATATATTGTTGTAAGTTCATTATGTGTATGTGTTTGGATATTGATCATGCTAGCTAATTAGTATGCTCCTGTGTTCAAAAAGTAATGACTTATTTTATAGCTTTCTTGTCTATTTTATGGGAATAAGTCTGCTCTAAGTGTGAATCACTCATGAAATTTAGGGGATTTGACTAAGTTTAAGTCATCTACATTTTTTAATGAAGTAATGTGACATGATTAGCCTATTAGTGTCCCGGTCTATGCGTCCTATTTTCTTTTAATATAACTGCTGAGTGTTTGAGAATGTTTTTATAGTATTGGATCCTAGTCACTTATTAACTTATGGGCCTGAAAAGGCATGCTAATCTGAGTCTAAGTGAATCTGAGGAGTGTCATCAGTCTTTTTTTTTATTTAGTTCATGCATATCATCTCCTTTTGTGGCTGAGTGGCATGATGGATGTTTTGTGACTCTGGGGTGCATTTGATTACAAATCATTCATTTAAAAAGGGGAGTTTGATACTGTCACATAGTATTTAATAAAAACGAGGCTTATTACTTGACTAAGTGGTAAGGATAAGGCATAATAAGCAAGTTTAACATCTGATGGTTTAAGAGTGGTTGTTCATAACCTGTTTGCAAGGTTCATCATCCTGTCTCAATACTCACTTGGTTTTAAATATGTTCAGTTAATGTTTTGGAGTCTTTGTCATGTTAAAAACTAGTTTTGTTTGATGGTTGATTAAGTTTGGCTCATGTACAGTCACTATTTTCCTTGTTTGAGCCTAGCTTTATGCTTTGCATGATCCACTCAACAATTTGAAAGCTAATGAATATGCAAAGTCTCCCTTTTTGGATTGAGTTTTGTTTCAGAAAGGTTATTTTTAAGACTAATAGAGAACTAGGCTTAAAGCCAAGTCCATTTTACTCTTTCCTTTTATTTAAGATACTGTATAAAAATGAAGCACTCATGCTTAACTTATTTGGTCAGTTCCTTTGTTTGGATATTGTGCCTGGTTTTCATTGTTTTCTTGTTAAAAGGAGTTAAACACACCATGGCTAAATGATGATCTGTTGGGGTCGGAAAAAGTTGATAGGACCCTTTTTTTACGTCCCTATGTTCCCCCCTTGTGGCGACATGGAGGCGAAAAAATGAAAGAGGGGGATGGGGTTTCTCTTGCTTTTGGCATAGCAGGCCCCCAGTGGGAGGCTCGCACGACGGCCTATTAGCTCAATGGTAGAGCGCGCCCCTAATAAGTGTGTCATTACACCTAGGCTATGAGGGCTCTCAGCCACATGGATATTTCAAAGTGCTCATCGGCGCCTGACCTTGAGAAGTGGATCATCCAAGGCACATTAGCATGGCGTACTCCATTTTGAATTTTCTTTTGGTCCCCTAGTTGCTCTTTTGTGTTAGGAGTCTCTATTTGGCAGAAGTACTTAATTCGTAGTTGGTCTATTAGATTTTAAAACTGGAACATTTTGATTTATTTAAGATCTGTCAAAACTTTTTTTTTGGTAAGACTTATTTGCTATGTTGATGTCTCAGTTAGTCTAACCTAAGCTAATGATAATCTGCTAGGAAGCTTGCTTAATCACTTTGTTTGGATTAAATAGTTTCACCTAATCACTAAGGCAAAAATAAGCACTTATCCTTCATGAAATATTGGTTTTAAACTATGCTTTGCTAATTCACCACAAAGATAACTAAAAGTAGATATCTGTGCTGTTCATCTGAGTACATTAAGGTCAGTTAAGTAAATGTAGCAGTCTTATGATTTTCTCATGTTGTCAAGTGTAAGTTGGTTCAAAATTTGGCTTCTTTGGGAGATAAGTTAATTCTGGAAACTGCTGCTTATTTGATAACTGGTGCGTGACTCCTAACAGCAATTAACTGTTTCTCTTTAGAGGCTAGTAACTAATTACTTAGATTTGTTTATATGTCTTGTGCTACTTGCTCGGAGAATGTCTTCCTGAGTTGATTAAGTGTGGATGCTATGTATGGACTAGATACTGGTTTTATATTCATGTAACTATGGCTTATCCCTTGCTCTGTCTTGACTGTATAATAGAATTACTTAAGCATTTCATTAGTCATGTTTGAATTTAATAGTATATTGATGTCCATGATAAGATAGCCAAATCTGTTAAATATACACCTAGATATATTGATTAGGGGGGCTGTTTGTTGTCACTATTTTATATACACTTCATCTCCCATAACACTATGAGCCTAACACATACCCATAACACTATGAGCCTAATAAATAAGTGGAGAGGCAAAATAGCACTTGGGGATGAAGCTTAAACCTTTCCCGGTGTCTACCATGACTGGGGTTCCTTGAAACCCCCTGGATCTTGTGTGGCATCAGGAACAAGAGGGTGAAATCTTTCCCTTTTGGGCTGTTCTAGTCTCTCTATGGGTGTGTAAATCCATAGTGTGTTTACTGGTGGTGGTGTATGTTTATTTGATTGGCATTGTTCATTTTTTCTTAAGGAAGTAACTTTATGAGTCTATTTATTTGTCCTTCAGTTCTGGGCTCTGAATCTGTTACTGTTGATTTACAAGTTAAATAAGGACCTTGAGTAGTATATTTATTCTTAGCTCCTCTCAATGTATTAGTTTTCTCCCATTGGACCAAGTGATGTACCAAGATATACAGAATATATTCACTTTGTACCCTCACAGGTGTATAGGAGTGGATATATGCAGTATACCTAAGGTATATCACTCTTGTCATTTATAAACATGAGCCCATATTGTAGCAGTTTAGTCTCTTGGGCCGACTGTTTTATTTAATGTTTGGGCCTACTCTAGCATTTTAAACGAATCTCGTACTTGGGCTAAATATTTTTCCTTTTTCTCTGAATCTAGTTAAATAGCCCATGTGGGCTTTGGGATTTTTCTTTATCATTTTGGGCCTTACGCTGTTACTTCTAAAAAAAACCATGTTATCACTTAATGATCTATTTAGTTAGCTTATGCATTTGTTTGGCTTGAATGAAGATTGTTTATGACTTAGTATCCCAACTTAGACAAATAGTAATCCTAGTCTTCTTATGTGCTTCATGGGAACCAATTCTAGGCCATTCTGGCCATCTCTTGCATCAAGACTTGTTGGGCCTAAGGCCCAACCTCCCTCTCTTTGATCGAGTCCGCTAAGGAGTGGAAAGGGAAGCAAATATTCGTGTTAGAAGGCCCAGCCAATGGTTGAAAATGGCACTGATGGGTTTGGGTAGGCCCATCAGTTTGAAAATTTACTTTCCTTTTCCTCTCTATTTTTACTTGACATGTATATGTGTTGTTTATGTATCAAACATGTAAGTGATGAAACCCCTATGTATGTGTAGAACTTAGGAAATCAACATTTAGTATTTTAGGAAGTCGCTAAACCTTTTTCAAACTGGGATAATGATCAGTTTTTGCATGACAAGTCAAAACTTAGCTTGATTTGAATCTGCCCATCAAACTGCTTCAAAAACAAGATCCTGGTCGATTGTTCTTTGCTAACTCGAAGAATCACATCAATTTGGTATCAGAGCTCAGTTGAGGAGTACCATGGCTAATAATATATAAGCAAGAAGAGGACGTTGGGTTCAAAAAGATGACGGAAGAGCAGCGGATCGTGACATGGAGATGGAAGAGATGAGAAGGACCATACAACAATTACAAACACAACTTCGACGTTACCAAAGGAAAGAACGACGAAGGATTTCTAAGGATGATGTCGAAGGGTCTGATATTAATCCCTTTCATGATGTTGATGAATATGACTCTAGCGATAATTCTGATTTTACTAGGAGACAACAAGATGATGAATTTGATCATCCAAGAAGAAGGAGGAATCATATAAGGGAGAAAAGAGATGATGTGAAGGTTGATGTTCCTGATTTTGATGGAAAAGCCCAAAGGGATGCGTTTATGGATTGGTTACTCACTGTTGAACGAATCTTTGAGTTCAAGGACTATTCTGAGGAGAAAAATGTTAAGATTGCTGCCATCAAGCTTAATGGATATGTATCACTTTGGTGGGAGAATCTTAAACGAGAAAGAGAAAGAGAAGGTCGTGGAAAGATTCGAACGTGGGAGAAGATGAAAAGAGAACTACGTAGACGTTTTATTCCTGATACATACAAGCAACAAAACTATCTGAAGTTTCATAATCTTCGTCAAGGAGACCTGATCGTGGAAAACTATACTCGGGAGTTTGAATATCTCATGATTAAGTATGATACTCAAGAACTTGAGGAGAAAACTATAGCAAGGTACATTGGTGGGTTGCGGCTTTCCATCGCAGATGCTATTCGACTGCAACCTTATTGGACATTCAATGATGTGCGAAAACTTGCTATCAATGTTGAATAGCAACAAAAGGAGCCGAAAAGATCTTACCCCAAGAAGAACTATTCTAACCAGAGGAGTAATAGTATTGGTGCTGGGAATTCCAAGGCAATTCATAGAGGTAATTCTTCTAATTCAACTAATGCTAAGAGTGATGAGAAAAGAAACCTCAAGGGGATTCAACTAGGAGAAAGTGTTTTAAGTTCCACGGTTTTGGCCATCTACAAGCTGATTGTCCCAATCGAAAGCCTATTATGATAGTTGAGGAAGATGATGGGGCTGATCATGAAGACAACCAAGAATCTGATCAAGTTGATGAGGAACGTGAGGATGCCGAAATCGAAGCCGATGAAGGTGCTTGTTTAGTTATTCGGAGAAGCTTACATGTTGGACATAAAGATGAAGAGCCATGTCAAAGACAAACACTTTTCCACACTAGGTGTACTTCACATGGCAAGGTATGTTATGTGATTATTGATGGTGGAAGTTGCACTAATGCTGTTTCGGAAGAGATGGTGACTAAATTGGGTTTGAAGACCGAGAAACATCCCAAGCCTTGCAATATTAAGTGGTTCCAAGGAAGGTGGTAATAGTTTTTACCTTGTTTTCAGTTGTGTGTGGTCTTTCTTTATCACGTTAATTGATTTCAAGTGGTGACTTAGGAATTTTATGTGTTCTTGATCATTCAAGAACGCGTTTCTTGATTAAAATTCGTTCTAGTTCATACCCAGAACCTTAATTTTGTTTCCATCATTCCGTCTTCAATACTTACTTGATTTAAACGATTCAATAGTTATTTTTATAGTTCAAATCGTCATCTTTCTCCTCATCTTGAAAGCACATAATTCCGAGAAATATAGCCCGATTTACGTTCGTTTCTTGAAGCTGCCCATCAAATTGCTTCAACAACAAGATCCTGATCGATTGGTTCTTTGTTAACTCAAAGAATCACATCAATTTGGTATCAGAGCTGAGGTATTCCACATATGAGAAAGAGTTTTATGCTATTATTCGAGTTTTGCAACATTGGAGTCATTACTTGCTGCCCAGAGAGTTTGTTCTATATTCTGACCGTGAGGCACTAAAGTATCTCGATCATCAACAAAAACTCAACGCGAGGCATGCAAAATGGGTAGAGTTCCTTCAGAATTTTCAATTTGTGATCAAGCACAAGGCTGGAAAACTAAATGAAGTTGCTGATGCTCTTAGTAGAAGACCATGTGTGCTTTCCATCATGCAAACAAATGTATTCGGATTCGACCATATTAAGGAACTTTATGAGGCTGATCCAGAGTTTGGAGTCATTTGGACGAGATGCTTGGAAGGTCCACAAAGAATGTTCTTGATAAGAGATGGTTTTCTTTACTATGGCAAGCAACTTTGCATACCACAGGGCTCTTTAAGAGAGTCCATTGTTAGAGAAGCGCATGAGGGTGGATTAGCTGGTCACTTTGTCCATTCTAAGACATCAAAGATGATTCAAGAAAACTTCTATTGGCACAAGTTGAATCGAGATGTTTTGAGGTTGATTGAACGTTGTGAAACTTGTAAAAGGGAAAAGATGCATGGTAGCAATAAGGGGTTATACGAACCTTTTCCAATTCCCACAACACCTTGGGAACATATCAGCATGGATTTCGTGCTTGGATTACCAAGAAATCAAGAAGGTAAGGATTCTATCTTTGTCGTGGTAGATAGGTTCTCTAAGATGGCCCACTTTATCTCATGCAAAAAGACAAGTGATGCAACACATGTGGCTGTTTTGTTCTTTAACCATATTGTCAAGTTGCATGGTATTCCTAGAAGCATTGTTTCAGATCGTGACACTAAGTTTCTAAGTCATTTTTGGCGTACTTTATGGGCTAAGCTTGGTACAGAGTTGAAGTATAGTTCGTCTTATCACCCTCAGAAGGATGGACAAACAGAGGAAGTCAATCGGAGTTTGGGTTCCCTATTAAGAAGTCTGGTTAAGAAGAACATAAAAGAGTGAGAGTCATTGCTGCCGCAGGCTGAATTTGCTTTCAATAAGTCTATGAATCGAACAACCGGAAAGAATCCTTTTGAAGTGGTATATGGTAAGAATCCCCTTGGTCCCTTAGAATTATCTCATCTCATTCAAAATCATTCTTTTAGTGGAGATGCTGATAAGAGAGTTAAAGAGTTGAAGAAAATTCATGAGAAAGTTTTACAAGAGATTGAGAGGCAAACAAAAACATACAAAAAACAAGCTGATAAGAAGAGAAAGAAACAACTCTTTAAAGTGGGAGACTTAGTGTGGGTATACTTGAGGAAGGAAAGGTTTCCTAAACAAAAGTATCCAAAGTTGCAAGCAAGAGCTGATGGTCCCTTTCGTGTTGTTCAAAAGTTAGGTAATAATGCTTATAGAGTGGAGCTACCAGAAGAGTATGGGGTATCCCCGATATTTAATGTAGCTGATCTTGCACCATTTATTGAGCCTTCAGACTCGAGGACGAGTCTTTCTCAACTAGGGGAGAATGATGAAAATCAAGAAGCTATATTGGGCTTTTGTTATTTAGGGCGTCAACAACAAGCTCTTGTGAACCCAAGAATTGGTATGTGGACTTGTCTTCAAATTCAAGAATCCCAAGAATGATTTCAAGCCCAAGAATCCAAGTTAAAATTATTTCCTTCTTAAATTAGGATTAGTTGTTTTCCTTTTTCTAGTAGGTTTTACTTTCCCCTTTCCTTGTAGAATAGGGATTTTACTTTCCTTGTTTTTAGCTATTTCCCTTCTAGAGTAGAATAGGGATTTGTAGTCATCAAATAAGAGACCCTAGGCCTATATAAAGGGTTCATATTCTTTGTTAAACACTATTCACGTTTTTAGCATAAACCTAAATTTTGCAACAGAGTTATTCTCTCTATTTCTTGTTCTTTATCCTTGTTTTTGGTTCCAAGCAAGGTGGTGATAGTCTTTACCTTGTTTTCAGTTGCGTCTGGTGTTTCTTTATCACGTTAATTGATTTCAAGTGGTGACTTAGGAATTTTATTTGTTCTTGATCATTCAAGAACGCGTTTCTTGATTAAAATTCGTTCTAGTTCATACCCAGAACCTTAATTTTGTTTCCATCGTTTTTCCCTCAATACTTAATTGATTTAAACCATTCAATAGTTATTTTTATATTTCAAATCGTCATCTTTCACATAGTTTTTGAATCACTTTAATCCTACGCCTACAACTTGAGATACATCCGTTTCTTGAATCTACCCATCAAACCGCTTCAAGAACAAGATCCTGGTCGATTGGTTCTTTGTTAACTCGAAGAATCACATCATTTTGGTTAAGTAAAAAAAAAAAAAAAAGAGAATGGGGGAGCAACGTCTAATGGTTTCTTCAAAAAATGGCTAAGTAATAGATTTGGGCCTGAAGCCCATGAGGAAAATATAATGCATTACTATGTATTGTTTAAGTGTAAACAAAAGTGACCTTTTTGAAGTGCAATCCCTTTCAAAATGTGCGTGCATTAAGCGGACAAATTCTGGATTCAAAAATTAAACTTGGACAGCCTTTTCAAAAATGGATTTGGACTTAACAACTTGTGGGTAAGGAAATTATTTGGGCTTAGAAGCCCATGATGCGTTTTGGACTGAAATATCAAAAGAAAAATTGATTTGGACCGAGTCAAGAAGATAAGATGGATTTGGACTTGGAGTACAATTGACTTATGGGCTTCAACAAAAAATGGAACTAATTTTTATAACTTATTTTTTTCATATATATATATATATATATATATATATATACTCCATATTTGCGTTTATATTAAAAACCCGTAGGTACTAAATCCATTTTGTTAGGACTAGAATAGTAGTGACTCTATCCGGGAGAAATCCCGAGTCTGTCTTAGTCCGGCAACAAAGTGAGTTGAACACTTGCGCGGATTTTCTAAACCAAAACCCTTTTAAAAGGGGATTTTTTTTCCAAATTTTTCCTTAAGTTATGATATGAATGAAATGAATGACACTTCGCGGAAAATTAAATATTTTTTGAACAAATAAGTACATTAATCACACATTGAAGCTCGTAGGTCAACCGTATTCTACGGATCTTTAATACTAGGGTGCGTAAAACCTTCCCTATGGGATCACCAGAACCCTTACCTCAAACTTTGGTCCAAAAGATTTTTTTTGTTTTCTGAAAAAAAACTTTAAACCCGATTTTCCTAGTTTTCCATAAATAAATTAGGTGGCGACTCTAAAAATACTAAAATCCAATTAGAGCACCAATAACCTTGTAGTAACTTTTATGCCTTACCCGCGTAAAAGTGAACCGTAACAGATGGCGACTCTGCTGGGGATTTTCTAGGTTCTAATCATAAGGGTTCAATTCGGCAGCCTACCGGCCACAAATGAACGGAGCCGTAGAAGCAACCAACAAAAATATCAAAAGGATATTGAGAAAGATGACTGATAATTATAAAGGTTGGCACGAGCAGTTGCCTTATGCTTTACTGGGATACCATACTACGACCCGAACTTCAACAGAAGCAACTCCATACCTGTTGGTCTTTGGAACTGAAGCAGTCATACCTGCTGAAGTTGAGATACCTTCTCCGAGAATCATTCAAGAAGCAGAATTGGACAATGTTGAATGGGTCCGAGCTCGATATGAGCAATTGGCTCTAATTGACGAGAAAAGGATGGTTGCCGTATGTCACCGTCAGCTGTACCGACAGAGGATGGCAAGAGCCTTCAACAAGCAAGTCAGGACCAGACTTTTTCAAATTGGGAAAATGGTGTTCAAAAGAATTTTTCCACATCAAGATGAATACAAAGGGAAGTTTGCTCCCAACTGGCAAGGGCCTTATGTGATCCGTAAAGTGCTCTCCGGAGAAGCGGTAGTATTGACAAAAATGGACGGACAAGAGTGGCTGAATCCAATCAACTCAGATTCACTCAAGCGCTACTACGAGTGAACACGAAGTTGCTCAGTCTATAATAGTAATTTTGTGTGTAATCGTTATTTTATTTGCTTGTATTAGCTATTCCCTTTTGCTTGTAATTGTTTTGTAATAGATAGCAAAGATCAAAACATCTTTTGTAATCTTAACTACGCAATGACCTAACTTCCCCACAGTGGGATACGTAGGCAGTCCATTTGGGACCCAGTCACACTATTAGTAAAAACCAAAGACTCCTTTACTTTTATTCTGAACAACGGTCGACCTGAATTCCTGCTGCGACAGGATACATAGGCGCTCTTTGAGCTCAGTCACACCAAACGAAAAACCCAAGAAACCCTTAGAAAGCCTCAAGGATAGGACTTCACAAAGGATGCAAGGATTGCTGCACAAACAACTGGGGTAGAATTTTTTAGAAGATCTAAAAAGTTCGCGCCGTCAATCCGCTACAACGAGTCAGCTGACCCAGAGTTTTAAACTGGGTCAGAAATCTTGAGGAGCTCTCAAAATTCCTCATTTATTCAATACTGTAAACTGGGCCAGAAATTTTGAGGTCCCGAGAAATTTGGCATAAGAATTCGTCAATCAAGATTTAAACTGTGGCAGAATTTTTGAGAAAATGTCTCAAAAATTCTGCGCGAGGAAGCGAAGATCCCTAGTCACGAAAGAATGGATATCCCTCATTCAAGGCATATGTCATGACGATTAATCTTACCTCTTTCAAAGTAATGCATTTAATTTTCTGCAAATTAGACATCTTTATGGAAACATTACAAAAATGATTTTTCAGCATAATGAAAATAAACTAATCTTTCGAATATCGGAGCCAAAAGGAATTTTTCAATTCCAGAAAGCCGAAGATGTGACAGCGCCGGCAACACAATTCAACTTTAAATAGGAAAAAACTAATTCATTTCTGATGCTGGTCCCCAGGACGTCGGAAGACGATCCTTTTTCTAATTTTGCTTTATGTGCAGGAACAGATTCGCCAAAGAAGACCAAAACCACTTCTGGGATCAGGATTTCAAAATACATATCCAGCCACGAGGGCCATAGGGTTTTGAATGACACCAAGGACAAAATATCTAGCCACAAGGCCTAGGAAAGATCTGAAGGCCATAAAGGTTAAATATCCAGCCACGAGGGCTATAAGATTTTGAATGCCAAAAGCGAGAATATCTAGCCATGAACGCTATCAAAGGATGGAAAATGCCACAAAGGCAAAATATTAAGCCCACAAAGGCTAAAAAATGACTGAAATTGCCGGAAAGGCAAATGTTTGGCCAAAAGGGTCGCAACAAGAATGAACGGCATACTTGACCAAAAAGGTCACAACCGGCATAAAGGATGAAATAAAGACAATTTAGCCAAAGGGGCCATATTTGTCATTTGCATCACTTCTTCTTATTTGCCAAGAGGGTCATTCATACTAACATGTCAAAAGGGCCATTCATACAAACATGCCAAGAGGCCATTTATAAAAACGTACCAAGAGGGCCATTCATACAAACATGTCAAGAGGACTATTCATACAAACATGCCAAGAGGGCCATTCATACAAACATGCCAAGAGGGCCATTTATTTCAATCGCCGAAAGGGCCATGCATATAAACTACTGGATGCAGCAAGACAACAAAGCGATGTAAAATTGGTCGTGAGACCATAGTATTCGCTCGAAAAAGACAAGACAATGTAAACCAGGTCAGATGACCACAATATTCGTCACCCAAAAATCAATGTTACTTAACTGATGGAAGAAAATTTGTAGCCGGCAAATAGAGCAGGTTGATCAACTCAAATCCAGGCAGATTGCGGAGCAAACATGGAACTTTTTCTTACGCAACCAGTCAAGATAGGGTGCCCATGAGAGTTAAGCTCTCCGGCCAGGACTTGGAAGATCACTCCTCACCATGCTCAGCCACACAAGATTGCTTATTTTCTTATATACTGTGTTGATTTTATTATTCCGCAATCGGTCAGACATACACCGGCACACACAAGGCACTCTCACATAAGGGATAACCTTTTTCCTCCGATAGAGTCGAACTACAAGTGACTTGATTCCCAAGGACAGGGATATGTAGGCGGACTCAATGTTAGAGAGTCAGTC
The DNA here is from genome assembly GCF_019175385.1 of Lycium barbarum. Lineage (NCBI taxonomy): Eukaryota > Viridiplantae > Streptophyta > Magnoliopsida > Solanales > Solanaceae > Lycium > Lycium barbarum. The sequence goes on along the minus strand of NC_083347.1, from coordinate 102,300,167 downwards.
ACACTCGTACCAATCACACCGGACTTCCCATCTTGACAGCTGGGAAATCCGATAATTTGCTATAATTTGCATTTAGAAGTCATAATCAAGTGGAACTACAAGTGGCCTGAATTTTCATGAAACCTGAGATATGTAGGAAACCCAGAAACCAGGGTCCGGCCAAATATTTTGAAAACTACATGAAAATGAGAGGGGATATAAGTTGGGTCAATCGAAAAACTGAATTCCCATAATTTTCTCTAATTACCTAGAGTCCTTGAATATTATACAGAGGGAAATATGTTTTTTTAGAAGTCCAAATAATTTTATAAAATTTATTTAGACTATATTTTGCCAATTTTATTTAACAAAATAATTTCTATAACATTATAAATTAATTTAAGTATTTTCACAATCAGTATACTTTTGCTAAAATAAACCAAGAAGAGAGTAATAATTTTCCATGATTATTCACTTAATTGTCTAAATTGTTAAATAGCAATTTGCAAAGTATTTTACTCTGTTTAATTCAAGGAAAATTGATTAGTTAAGTAAATTGACAGTTTTTACCTCCCATTTATTTTTTAATCAAATTTGGTTTTTTATCATAATTAAATAAGTTGTAATTGTGATTGATTTTTTGAAATTTTCCATTAAACAGCTGTAATTAAAATAATTTGTTACTAGCCAATTATGGCAACTAGCCAAATTTAATTAAGGTCTTTGACAAAAACCTATTTATTTTTAGATATTATTTATTATTATTTCTCTTTAATTTAACCAATTAGTTTAAATGGAGGTTTATTTTGAAAATGTCCAATTAATGGATATTAATTCAATTTGGCCACTTATTAAATTTACAAACTGCCTTCGCCATATATGTGTATAAACGAATATACACACATGTATACATATACATGTGTGTATATCATGTATACACGTTAATAGGCCAGACCATTTTAATTCTTTAAAAATCCGGTCGGGCCCAATCCAAAAAGGACCTGACCTGTCCCAACTCCACTTAAAAGGGTAATACCCCTTTCACTCCTCATTTTCCTCTTTCCAAATGACCCCCTTATCCTTTTCCTCTTCAGAAACCCTAGCCGCCCCTCACGTTCTTTCTCTCTCTTACGTAGATTGTAGGAAATGGCAAGGGTTTTGTGGGCCCTTGAGGCATCCTTTGGACTCGGTGGGTTCGAAATGGCTATAGCATTTAATGCTCTGCCACTTTTCAACAAAAACCACCACATATCAACCCAAACAGGGTATTGTTATCTTACTTTTCTGCCTTTTCTGTGTTTACACCGGTCCTTGACTAAATTTCCTTAATGAGTTTTGTATTTACTTGAATTTGAATTCTCGATTGTCATTGGTTCATGAGGAACCAAAAAGATTGATTAATTTTTTAGTCAAATCTGACCACTTATCTTCTTATTCACAAAATCTCAACCATTAAATGGGTTTTGAGGGCAAGTAATTCTAAAAATTGCATAGTCCCATATCGATTCGAGAACTAGGTTTGAGATTTGGGGATTCCTACAAAATAGGACCCCAATTAGCAGTTTTGAAGAGAGGGCAATTGAAAAAACATCACTTGCATATTAAAAATCGAAATAACTAGGATTTTGGCAAATTTTCTTAGAAACCTTTAATTTTTCGATTTAGTTAAAATTTTAAATATCTGTTCTTTGTGTGTGGTTGAGGGTGGAATAAACTTTATTAAATTTCATTCTTGGCTAGGCTGCGCATCAAAGAGGTGATTTTCCTTCCCCTTAGTTAGTTTTAGTTCATTTCAGTCATTTATGTATTCTACTGCTTATATGACTTGATGTTGTGGTTATTTGTTATGTTTTAGTCTTATGATGCTGGTTTTATTTTAGTTTAATCTTGTTCTATAATTATGTAGTCTTGTGTGCACTTCAAGACTAACTATATAGGTTTAAGCAATCATTTGTATGCCATTTGATTAATCATGAGTTAGTTTAGATGAGTAGCCTGATAATTTATGTAGATATGTGTTCAAATTCTTCATAATCAATGGTTTGGGTTATCTGGTTAAGGAATGATCTTTCTGGTTTATCATGGTTTGAAGTATGACCTATGTGTTCAAAATTAATTAGTTGTGAGTCTGTTTAATCTAGAAACTCTTAGCTTAGTTATATCTATTTAACTTTGGTCAGTCATGTGTGATAACGCATAGGGTCTACGTAACCATGTTTTCACTTGCCTTATCTCCTGTTCATAAATTGTTGTAAGTTCATTAGGTGTATGTGATTGGATTTTGATCATGCTAGCTAATTAGTATGCTCATGTGTTCAAAAATTAAGGACTTGATTTATAGCTTTCTTGTCTATTTTATGGGAATAGGTCTGCTCTAAGTGTGAATCACTCATGAAATCTAGGGGATTTGACTAAGTTTAAGTCATCTACATTTTTGAATGAAGTAATGTGACATCATTATCCTGTTAGTGTCCTGGTCTGTGAGTCCTGTTTGCTTTTAATAGATCTGCTGAGTGTTTGAGAATGTTTTTGTAGTATTGGATCCTAGTCACTTATTAACTTATGGGCCTGAAAAGGCATGCTGATCTGAGTCTAAGTGAATCGAGGAGTATCATCAGTCTTTTTTTCAATTAGTTCATGCATATCATCTCCTTTTGTGGCTGAGTGGCATGATGGATCTTTTGTGACTTTGGGGTGCATTTGATTACAAATCATTCATTTAAAAAGGGGAGTTTGGTATTGTCACATAGTATTTAATAAAAATGAGGCTTATTACTTGACTAAGTGGTTAGGATAATTCATAATAAGCAAGTTTAACATCTGATGGTTTAAGAGTGGTTGGTCATAACCTGTTTGCAAGGTTCGTCATCCTGTCTCAATACTCACTTGTTTTTAATGAAGTTCAGTTAATGTTTTGGAGTCTTTGTCATGTTAAAAACCAGTTTTGTTTGATGTTTGATTAAGTTTGGCTCATGTACAGTCACTATCTTCTTTTTCTGAGCCTAGCTTTATGCTTTGCATGATCCACTCAACAATTTGAAGGCTAATGAATATGCAATGTCTCCCTTTTTTGGTTGAGTTCTTTTTCAAAAAGGTTTTTTTTAAGACTAATAAAGAACTAGGCTTAAAACCAAGACCATTTTACTTTTTCCTTTTATTTAAGATACTATCAAAAAATGAAGCACCCAAGCTTAACTTATTTGGTCAGTTTTTTTGTTTGGATATTGTGCCTGGTTTGCATTTTTTTTCTTATTAAAAGGAGTTAAACACATCTTGGCTAAATGATGATCTGTTTAGATTTTGAATTTGTTTTTGGACCCCTAGTTGCTCTTTTGGGTTAGGAGTCTCTATTTGGCAGAACTGCTTAATTTGTAGTTAGTCTATTGGATTTTAAAACTGGAACATTTTGATTTATTTAAAATCGGTCAAACCTCTTGTTTTGTTAAGACTCATTTGCTGTGTTGATGTCTAAGTTAATCTAACCTAAGCTAATGATACTCTGCTAGGAAGCTTGCTTAATCACTTTGTTTGGCTTAAATAGTTTCACCTAATCACTAAGGTAAAAATAAGCACTTATCCTTCATGAAATATTGGTTTTAAACTATGCTTTGCTAATTCACCACAAAGATAACTAAAAGTAGATATTTAGGCAGTTCATCTGAGTACATTAAGGTTAGTTAAGTAAATGTAGCAGTCTTATGATTTTCTCATGTTGTCAAGTGTAAGTTGGTTTAAAATTTGACTTCTTCGGGAGATAAGTTAATTCTGGAAACTGCTGCTTATTTGATAACTGGTGCGTGACTCCTAACAGCTATTAACTGTTTCTCTTTGGAGGCTAGTCACTAATTACTTAGATTCGTTTATATGTCTTGTGCTACTTGCTTGGAGAATGTCTTCCTGATTTGATTAAGTGTGGATGCTATGTATGGACTAGATACTGGTTTTATATTCATGTAACTATGGCTTATCCCTTGCTTTGTCTTGACTGTATAATAGAATTACGTAAGCATTTCATTAGTCATGTTTGAATTTAATAGTATAGTGATGTCCATGATAAGATAGCCAAATCTGTTAAATATACACCTAGATATATTGATTAGGGGGGCTGTTTGTTATCACCATTTTATATACACTTTATCTCCCATAACACTATGAGCCTAACACAGAAGTGGATAGGCAAAATAGCACTTGGGGATGAAGCTTAAACCTTCCCTTGTGTCTACCATGCCTGGGTTTCCTGGAAATACCTTGTATCCTGTGCAGCATCAGGAACAAGAGGGTGAAAGCTTTCCCTTTTGGGTTGTTCTAGTCTCTCTATGGGTGTGTAAATCTATGGTGTGTTGGCTGGTGGTGGTGTATGTTTATTTGATTGGCACTGTTCATTTTTTCTTAGGGAAGTAACCTTATGTGTCTGTTTATTTATCCTTCAGTTCTGAGCTCTGAATCTGTTACTGTTGGTTTACAAGTTAAATAAAGGCCTTGAGTAGTATATTTTTTCTTAGCTCCTCTCAATGTATTAGTTTTCTCCCCATAGACCAAGTGATGTACCAAGATTTACAGAATATATTCACTTTGTACCCTCACAGGTGTATAGGAGTGGATATATGCAGTATACCGAAGGTATATCACTCTTGTCATTTATGAACATGAGCCCATATTGTGGCAGTTTAGTCTCTTAGGCCGACTGTTTTATTTAATGTTTGGGCCTGCTCTACCATTTTAAACGAATTTTGTACTTAGTCTGAATATTTTTTTCGTTCTCTCTGAATCTGGTTAAATAGCCCATGTGGGCTTTGGGATTTTTCTTTATCATTTTGGGCCTTATGCTATTTCTTTTGGAAAAAAAACAAAACTATGTTATCGCTTAATGATCTATTTGGTTAGCTTATGCATTTGTTTGGCTTGAATGAAGATTGTTTATGACTTAGTATACCTACTTAGACAAATACTAATCCTAGTCTTCTTATGTGCTTCATGGGAACCAATTCTGGGCCATTCTGGCCATCTCTTGCATCAAGACTTGTTGGGCCTAAGGCCCAACCTCCCTCTGTTTGATCGAGTCCTCTAAGGAATGGAAAGGGAAGCAAATATTCATTTTAGAAGGCCCAGCCAATGGGTGAAAATGGCACTGATGGTTTTGGTAGGCCCATCAGTTTGAAAATTTACTTTCCTTTTCCTCTCTATTTTTACTTGACATGTATATATGTTGTATATGTATCAAACATGTAAATAATGAAACCCCTATGCATGTGTAGAACTTAGGAAATCAACGTTTATTATTTTAGTGAGTCGCTAAACCTTTTTCAAACTGCGAGAATGATAAGTTTTTTGCATGACAAGTCAAAACTTAGCTTGATTCTAATTTTTTTGAAATTAGTTTAATGACATGGCTAGTGGTAAAAACTGAAAAAATGGGATTTTGGTTAAGTAAAAAAAAAAACAAGAGAAAGGGGGAGCAACGTCTAATGGTTTCTTCAAAAATTGGCTAAGTAATAGATTTGGGTCTCAAGCCCATGAGAAAAATATAATGCATTGCTATGTATTGTTTAATTGTAAACAAAAGTGACCTTTTTGAAGTGCAATGCCCTTTCAAAATGTGCGTGCATTAAGTGGACAAATTCTGGATTCAAAAAATAAACTTGGATAGCCTTTTTAAAAATGGATTTGGACTTAACAACTTTTGCGTAAGGAAATTATTTGGGCATAGAAGCTCATGATGCGTTTTGGACTGAAATATCAACAGGAAAATTGATTTGGACTGAGTCATGAGGATAAGATGGATTTGGACTTGGAGTACAATTGACTTATGGGCTTCAACAAATGGAACTAATTTTTATAACTTATTTTTTTCATATATATATATATATATATATATATATATATATATATATATATATATATATATATATATATATATATATATATATATATATATATATATATATATATATGTGTGTGTGTGTGTGTGTGTGTGTGTGTGTGTGTAAATATTAGAAACCCGTAGGTACTAAACTCATTTTGTTACGAGTAAAATAGTAGTGACTCTATTCGGGAGAAATCCCGAGTGTGTCCTAGTCCGGCAACAAAGTGAGTTGAACACTTGCGCAGATTTCCTAAATCAAACCCATTTTATAAGGGGATTTTTTGCCGATATATATATATATATATATATATATATATATATATATATATATTAAAAACCCGTAGGTACTAAACCCATTTTGTTACGAGTAGAATAGTAGTGACTCTATCCGGGAGAAATCCCGAGTGTGTCCTAGTCCGGCAAAAAGTGAGTTGAACACTTGCGCGGATTTTCTAAATCAAAACCCCTTTTATAAGGGGATTCTTTGCCGAATTTTTCCTTAAGTTATGATATGAATGAAATGAATGACACTTTGCAGAAAATTAAACATTTTTTGAACAAATAAGTACCTTAATCACATACTGAAGCTCGTAGGTCAACCGCATACTACGGATCTTTAATTCTAGGATGCGTAAAACCTTCCCTAGGGGATCACCCGAACCCTTACCTCGAACTTTGGTCCAAAAGATTTTTTTTGTTTTCTGAAAAAATATTTAAACCCAATTTTTCTAGTTTTCCATAAATAAATTAGGTGGCGACTCTAAAAATACTAAAATCCAATTAGAGCACCAACAACCTCGTAGTAACTTTTATGCCTTACCCGCGTAAAAGCGAACCGTAAAAATATTCATGCTCTCATATGGTATCATGCATATTACACTTGAGGACACATATGTGGGGTTTGAGGGGAAATGGTTCCGGACTTTGTGATGCGATTGATATGAGCCCGATTAGCTAGAGACAGATAATATGAGCCTATATTAGCTAGGAACTCAAAGGGAAATGATTCCGGGTGGTACATGGACCTCGCGAGTCCCCCATGGGTCACAATTTCAAAGTATTGAAACATGTGTGTATCGGTGATGGAAAGGCCTTGCATAACATTTGTATATTATATCTTTTTATTAATATCTTATTTTGATTTCTTGCTTAGATGGTTGATTGTATCATTCTTACTTGGTTATTTGGCTACTTAACGGACTTAAGGACTTAGGAGCTTTTACCTTAAGGCTTGAAACTTGAGATTTATATTATTACGATGGACTAATAGTAGTTAAGTGTGGAAGTAGTATTCAGAAGACCAACCCTCGTTGCCATTTTAGATTAGGGACGGTTGACGATGCAACTGATTACACGTTGATTTCTCGTACTCACTCTACACTCGCTGCCCCCTTTTGTGTGAAGATTCGGTTTCTAGCACTAATGTAGCTCGAGGCTTCACCAATCATTGAGGAACTTGTCTTGGAGGATTCAAGGTGAGCTACTGGATGGTCCGAGGCACCTAATTCTCTCTCTCTTTAACATTATTCTTTCATTTCATCTATTCAGATAGTGTATTCGGATGACATTCTAGACTTGTATTTGCTATCCTAGTAGTTCTTCTACTTGTGACGCTAGGTTTTGGATTGTTGTACTTATTCCACATAATTATGAATATGAGATTATTTTAAGACTCTTAAATAGCGTTATTTATTTCTTTGCGCATAATATCTTGTTATAATTAGCTTAATCAGTTGGGGATGATTCGCCTGCCAGGTGGGGCGGGTGCCTTCACCGCTTTGAAATTTTGGGTCGTGACGGAAACTGTCGATACAAATTAAGTGGATGTCATTCTTTTGCTTTTTGAAAAGTCTGATAACGAAAATATTAGAATTCTCCATAAAAGGTACATCCTCTTTTATAATATTTTTAAAAAAAATTGCTTTAGAAATGATGAGACTCATCCCCATCAGATTGTTTTTATATTTCTATATTACCACAAGCCACAGATGTCCTTCACTGATTGAAATTATTTCTTGAGGGTTCTACTAATTTCTTAAATCGTTAGTAGTCAATAAATACTTTTCTCACCTGGATAATTCTAAGTGATAGTTATGACATCTGAGAGAACTTATGAGTTCACCAAAACAGTCTAAGGCACCTGGTTCCTGAACAGTTTTCACATATAAAGACAGAAAGTAAATAAGGCAAGATATTTACGTGGAAAACTCCTTGCTCAAAGGGTTACAAACCATGACCTACCCCAGTAGGATTTCCAACTTTACTAAACTGAGAAAACTTTAGATTACAACCGATTGTAAGCTAAGAAATAACTCTCATAACCCCTCACCCTTACAATAGTCCTATTGTAACCTTTACACTTGACTACCTCTATCCAAGCAAACTAATACACCTAGACTAACTCTAGCCTAGTGTACCACTCAAAGGCACCCTTTGAGAATTCAACACCGTGACTAACTTTAGCCACCTACACATTAATACACCTAGACTAGCTCTAGCCTAGTTTACCACTCAAGAGACTGTGGAAGCGACCTTAAGAATTTAGAACACCTACTGATAGCTTCTTAAAATAGAAGAGTATGTTTACAATTTATATAACAAGATAACAAAGACTCAACAACCTAGGGACTTAAAGCATCTTCAGTTCTGGGATCTGGTCCTTTGGATTGTTGGACCTTTGTTCTTGAGGGCACCAAGAGAGTAGTGGTGGCTACACTTGAGAGAATATAATTTTCTGATTTGCAAGTGATAGTCTTTAACCTAGCAACATGTTGTGTACATATATATTAGGGAGCATGTGAAAAGCATGTGACCATGGATAGAGACCTTTCATCTTTTCAAATTGGCTTTTAGCTATAGGTTTGACCTCCAGCATGCTGCAGCTGTGCTACTGCAGTTCTGACAGTCGGTACAGTAAAAGTACTGCAGCTTTAGAGCTGTGGCGCATTGACTGTACTGTACTTAGGGGACCTGATCGAATACCTAGTCCCTTGAGTGTTTGTCAAATCATCAAAACACAAAATAACATATCTTATCAATTTCCCCCTTTTTGATGATGTCAAACCCGTAATTGATATTCCACCTGAGAACCAGGTGCTCTTTGTAGATTAGAATTCAACAACATGATAAGCAACAAGACGCATCCATATTTTCTCATCTGAACTTGGAGGACCAGGTTCGCCCTGCGGATTAGGCCCTCAGCAATATGTTAACATTTTCATCTTTACACCTGTGCATCATTTGTTCAAACATAGTCAAACATTTTTAGGACAAAGTTCCCCCTGAAGATTAGGTCCTCAGCAACATGGTAGCCACCAAATTCAAGCTCAACATCATATCAATTATTTGCTCCCTTAGAAACACTTCCCCCTTTTGGCATCACTGAAAAAAGACAATAGTTGGCACAAGCTTTAAGAAGTTCAAAAACATTAACTCAAGCCACTTGGGAAACTCAGCATGAGTACTAACAAAAACAACATAGCAACATGAAGGAAAACATATGCAAAAACTAGAGAAATTGCCATTCAGAACAATATTTTAGTACAAAAACATAGTAATCAATTCAACACAAACATACTAAATAAATTGTCAAAATGCCAAGATCACCAATACAGAATACAACAAAGAAAAACTGAGGACAGGTTTCAAGAATTAGGCTGAAAGGGAAAAGGTCAGGGTTGGATGGGTTGACAGGGTTCAGAACCTTGAACATCACGTCCAGTCTAGCATCTGCAGCTTTGTGGTTTGCCAAGATTTGCTCCTAGAGCTCTTCAAATTTCATCTTGAGACTAGAATTCTCCTCTCTTAAATCTGCCATTTTTGTCGCTGTATCACCACTAGGACCAGGTCCCTCCACCTTCAGTCTAGTGATTTTAGCCTTCAGCAAGGTGTTCTCAACCTGCAACCTCTCAATATCAGCTAAGGTTTTCTCATTTGCGTCAATCAGACTCGAGATAGTGTATGTGGTTCCTGCTCCTCCCTTCTTTAGAACACATTCACATTCCTCCAGTATGGACATAAAGAACATTTGCTTCTTGTTCGCTTTGGAGGCTTTTCCAGTAGGTACTTTGAAATGCTCAAACACTTTTATAAGGAAAAAGCCATAGAGAAGATCGTGCTTACCATCCTTGAAATCCACCATCTTTATCAAGTGTTGCATCATTATACTAGGCAGACTGATCAAGTGGCCACCATCCAGAACTTCCATAAGGACTAGGTCCATCTTCGAAGCAATACACCTTCTCTCAGCCCAAGGGAACATGACCTTGTTCACAAACTCAAAGAGCAACTAATACTGAGACTTCATTTGTTTCTTATAGATAGTCTCAATGGTCACTTGCTATCCTTTTTTGACTATGTGAATCTTGAAGTCCTCAGTAGCCTTGTCTCCTTCTGTCACACCCCGACTTTACTAGGGTGTGATGGGCATCCGACCCCATATTCGGAGCCGAACGAACCCGCTGACTCACTTTACATAGATAATCCTTTGAACCTCTAAATCAAGTATATATAATAAAGCTTACTGAAGTATTTTCCCTTTTTTTTCGCTACTCTTAAATCAAATAAAATCTGTAGCTGTGTAAAACTTATATCATAATACAAACTGACACATCGGCTGATGGAGCCGCTGACAGACTGACTCCCGATACCCACGACTCTGTCTGCAAAGTCTCTAACATCGACTCAGAAATTCTAGCACACAAGCTCTGACTCGACAGCACTCCCAGGACCAAGTGGGATCTACCAACTTCACTGGAACCCCTTCTATACTAGCTTCTGCTCGTCTGGGTGTACCTGCGCGGCATGAAACGCAGCCGTCGAAGAAGAGGGGTCAGTACGAGCAATGTACTGAGTATGTAAGGCATAAATAGAAACATAGTAAGAGATGAATATATGAATATTAACTGTATGGAAGCATAGAACATATCATAAGGTAAAGGAATAACCTGTACATGTGAATATCATAAGATAAGGGAATAACCTGTACATGTGAGTGCCTCTGAGGGCGGATGCCATGCATGCTTATATTTCCTTTGAAAGGCATTTCTTGTTCATATATGTATGAAAATAGAACATGTCATGTTGCCGAGGCGTCGGCAGCCGATCCATTTAACCATAATTATTTATATATATCCCGCGTCCGGGCACCCCGCGTCCGGGATGATATCATGTCAAATACGGATACATGTACCGTGTGTATATCCCAGCGTCTATAGCGCTCTGCCCTTTTTCCCATCTTCCCCATATACATATATATACATACATCATATCATAACATGCAGGAGAGCCCAAAGAAAAACTACAACTCTATCGGAGTGACGTAAGGTCGGTAACCTCCGATTATATTATGGAATCATCATGGTCGTCACGTCTTACCTTGAAGGAACAATTATATAAGATGAGACTAATGGCAAATAACATAGGATAAGATCATAAATTTCATAAGACGTTGAATCATATGCTTTAAAGTTTTTGAAAGAAAATAGAATTGTTATCAAGGAGTAAAGTTGAGAATCAAGAAATAACTCAATATTCCCATATTCGTATCGAACCCATAACTTAGGATTTTCCAACATGGAACCATTCTTAACATACTCATCATAAACGTTTTCTCATACCTGGCATTATCATTGTCATTATAAGAATCATATTCGTCGTTCTAGTCATAAAAGTTTTCAACTTCTTAAAACTTGGTTTTTGGAAAAATATGGGTATTTTGGAAAATAGTTTGTAAACTATTAGGGAAAGACTTATACCTTAGTGTCATAGGCTTCTAACTTTTGAAGATAAGGAAACTATGGAAACATTCGTAAACTTGCGACATAGAGATCATGCCAAAGAAGGAAAGGGTCGAGCCTTAACATACCTGTGTCGCGTCTTACTAGCTACGCCTATTCGTCCAACTTGTTTGTCTACATTCAAGAAGATTGACATAATCATTAGACTCAGCATCATACACTTGTCTTAATCCTTCAAATGAATTCATTTATAATCTGCCGAAATTTCCGCAGTATCTCCCCTGTAAATACACCATCCCCGAGATTCTAGCTCGGCTAATTTTAATCAACAACAATCCGGGAATTCAACCCAGCCAAACCAACAACAATACCAACAATTATTCCAACAATATCAACATCACAACACTATTATTCATACCAATATATTTCATAAACATCCCACACGATGTTTTTCAACATGCAACAACAATATGCACTTCCTTTCATCCCAATCAAGGAATATAATCTCACCAACACACCAACAATGTTAGATACCATTTTTATACGCATAAATCAGTTCATCCACACGACCACAACATGTTCAAAACAGTCCATAAACGCAACAACTACAACACGACACTTTATGACCCTTCCTCCATAACTATTTTCATTTTTAAAGCTTGCTAGACCTTCAAATAAATTCAAAATAAGAGATGCAATAAATAACATACCTTAAACTTGAAGAAACTCAGCCACATCAACCTTTTTCCAACACCAAGCGTAAGCAAAAGCAAGAACAATCACCTTTCACGGACTAGTTTGGCGTAATCTTGCCAAATTCTTGATTTATTGGACTATAATATTTGGGAGAGGTGTAGAGAATTTTCTAGGAACTTTTAGAAGGTTAATTTGCTGAAAAGAACAGATTTATGGGGTATTTATAGGCCCCCTAGGTCGGTTTGACCGACCTCCCCTTGTGGGGCCCGCGGAGCTTCTCTTTGTTTTTTTTTTTTGGCAGCTTAAGGTCCGGTTACTAAAATGGCCATAACATTTGATCCCGATATGGTGTGAGGGCCCACGACCTATGGTTGGAAAGATCTTTCACTTATCTACAACTTTTATTTCTTGGTGTTTTTCCAAACTACAAACGTATAATGCCGTTTTCGCCCCTCCAAGTCAGGTCATCCGAAAACGTTTTCTTAAATCGTCCTTTTGGAGGACTTACACTCATTTTGGCTTATGGGTCCTTCTTAGGACTTGCTCAACCTCGCATGTACTACCCATATATCTCTTCATATGTATTTTATAAAGTCCCGATGTGTGGGCTCCACCTTAACTTATGGTTACGAGTGCTATCATCAAGTAACTTGTTAACCGATTTACCCCGTACGATCTCCAAATGTCATATATATACATTCTTATACTCAGATAATATAATCTTTATTCCTAATCCTTGTGTAACTTTTCTCTCCCTTGAGATCATACTAAGTCGTCGACAGTCTTGGTAACACAAAAATTTTCAGGGTGTAACACCTTCCTCTAATCTACTTACTCTATCAGTTGGAACACCAAGAATTGTTCCCAACTGCTCTTCATCAAGGTTGAACTCAACTGTACCAACTTTGCAAACCAATGAGTGATCATCAGTATACCTAAGGTTTACAAGAAGTCAGCTACTTCTTTTTCATAAAACATTGCAGGACCTTCCATCAAGTGCTCCCGTTTCTTTAGATTTGAGCACTTCCATTAAATTATCCAACGCTTGGTGCCCAACAATCTTTGGGTCAAACACCCTACCTAGCAAAACTTTCTGCCCTTTTAGGTTGTTTTGTCTTTCCTCCTCTAGTTCTTGCTCTGTTCTCATATCCTCTTTCTTCTTCTTTCCTTTCTTTGAAGAACCAGGTCTCTCTGTGCTAACTCTTCTTCTTTTGGAGGAACCTGCCTCCTTACTAACAGTGTTTTTTCTCTTCTTAGTGGATTTTGACACCTTCTTCCCTTTTCTCACTGCTTTTTCTTTTTCACCCTCTTAATCATTTTCACTTTCACCTCCTTCATCCATAGTTTTCTCTACAATAACCACGGATTTTTCCTAACCAAGGTGGCTTGCTCCTTCTCTTCTTCTTCTTTATCAAACGCAATAATTACCTCTTCCTTCTCATCTCTCAGCTTACTCAAATTTGCCATTTTTACTAGCCTCCACTTCTTACCAATAGTCTTTTCTTTGTTAACCTTTAAGGCAAACTCTAGTCCTGCCTGAGACTTCGGCCTAGTGGTCGGAGGACCCTTTCTTTGTTTAGAAGCAGGCTTCCTAGCTGTAATATGTTTTCTCCTGATTTCCCCATTTTTCTTCTTCTTAGCATCCCCAGACCTCTACCTATATATAGTTCTCAATTTAACATCACCATCAGTGTTTATTTCATTACCCTCAGAGTTAACCTTCTCAGAGTGGTTAGAGGAACCAGGTTCCTCCACTAAAGAGGCTCTCCTTTCAGGTGCAGGTTCTTTCCAAGGAACTACGATTGTAGACACTGGTTTAGAGGCCAAAGCTAACTTAGAGGGTCCAGGTCCCTCTGTCACCACAGCATGTCCTAAACTACCCTGTTCCACCTGAGTGTGAGCACTCACTTCCTCAGTCTCCATCCCACTACAGTATCAACAACATCATTTACCCTATCTTTCACAGTTTCATCATCAGTTACCACACATTTACCCAAATCACGACTAACATCCACATTTTTAAGAGAAGTTGGCTTACTCGAGTTTTGAGGCACTTCCTTTAAGTTCCCCCTTTCAGTTCCACACACAGCCTCTGTTTCCACTGCTTGACTTGACACTTCTATACTATTGTCCTTCTCAGCGATTTCCACAGTAGCCTCAAGATATTGAGAAGTTGTCATAGTATGAGTGCTTCCTTCCGAATTGGGTTTCTCAGAGGACGTGGAAGTAGGCACGAACTTCATTGGGATTTGACTTTTACAAGTTCTAGAGGAACAAGTAGCAGGTTTTAGTGAGGGCATTATAGGGTTTTGATATTTTGGAATGGGGACTGTTGGAGATGACAAACATGTTTGTGGGTTAGTTGAAGTAGGCTTTTTAGGAGAAGAATGAGAGGGGTTGGCTTATGAGGCACTAGGGGATGAAGTTTCTTTGTTAGACATGGTCGATTCTGGAGCAATGGAATGTGAAAAGGTATTGACGATGAAGTCTTGAATATTTGAGAGTAAAGTGAGAGAGAGAGAGAGAGAGAGAGAATTTTACGGTCTGGGTTTTAAATATGGGTGAAGAAACCAGTTCCCATTGGCAAAAAGAAACGTTCTTTTTTTAAGTCGGGTCGGTTCTGAAGAGTTATATTGATTTGGCTTAGGATTTTAAAAAGAAAGCGGGAAAAATTGATGACATGGCACTGGACAATTCAAAAACATGTAAGTACTGAATAGACTACTAACCTGAGTCAGAGGGACCAGGTACCTTGACGATTTTTGATAAAGCTTAGGCAATAACTCTGAAATGTGAAATGTCTCCAGTGCTTTTATTTTCCTAAGAGTGTCATGTGAGCATACCTGTAACAGTATAAGAGTGAGTTAGATGTATCCAAAAAATGCTTTAAACATTGTACCTTTTCTCTTGACATATCCAATCATTGAGGGACAATTGGTTGAGCTTGATCAAGCCCAACTCCAGATGATTCCTTTCAAAGTGCTCTCTGCTCAGTGCCTTGGTAAAGATATTTGTAATCTGATCTTCTGTGTTACAGAACTTCATGCAAATCAAACCTTTCTCCACATTATCCCTTAGGAAATAATGTCTCACATCAATGTTCTTGGTCCTTTTATGGCGCACTGGATTTTTTGCCATATTAAGTGCACTGGTATGGTCACACATTATAGGCACACAATCAGTGAAGACACCAAAATCCTCAAGTTGTTGTTTAATCCACAACAATTGAGCATAGTAAGAGGTAGCAGCCACATACTCAGCCTCAGCAGTATAAAGAGCCACATAATTTTGTTCCTTTGTACCCATGAGATCAAGCATGATACCAGAAAATATAGAAAATATTCCATTCCAGATGTGCACTTTCTATCAATCGAGTATCCAACATAATCAGCATATCCAACCAAATCAGAATTATCTCCTAAAGAATAGTAGAGGACCAGGTCTTGAGTCCCCTTGAGATACATCAGGATTCTGTTTGTAGCTTTTAAATGAGATTCCTTTGGACTTGATTGGAATCTTGCACACTCGATATATTTCTTCTTCTTTTCTTCAGAAATAATGTGTTGTCAATTTTTCCTCTTGTAAAGCCATTTTCAAGAAGAAACTTTGACAATCTCTCATACCATGCCCATGGAGCTTGCTTTAAACCATAAAGGGCCTTGTCAAGCTTGAACACAAGCTCATGACTTTCAAAACCATGAGGTTGCTTGACATTCCTCTTTCAGGTACCCATTAAAGAAGGCACTTTTGACATCCATTTAGAACAATTTGAATTTCATATGCGATGCAAAAGCAATAAAAATCATGATTGCTTCCATTCTTGCAATAGGAGCAAAGGCCTCATCATAGTCAATACCTTCTTCTTGATTGTATCCTTGAACCATCAGCCTTGCCTTGTTCCTTGTGGTGTTTCCAGACTCATCAAGCTTATTGCGAAACACCCACCTAATCCCAATCACTGTTCTATCTGAAGGCCTGGGGACTAGGTACCACACCATGTTTCTCTCAAATTGATAGAGCTCTTTTTGTATAGCAACTATCCAGTCAGCATCCTTTAATGCCTCCTTGATATTTTTTAGGTTCAATTTGAGACAAGGCTGAGAAGGCAAACATGTTTCTCGCCCTAGACCTAGTTTGAATAACAGAGTCTAAAGTAGTAATTACATTGTGGAGTGGATGAGAACCTTTGCGCTTCTAATTGAATAGATGGAATTCAGGGTTCGAGGGACCAGGTCCCTTCGTGCTTGATCCGTCATTGACATCTATAGAGGCTTGAATTCTGCTTCTTTGATCATCCTCAGGAGTGCTTGAAATAGCATTAGCTACCCGATGTTCAACTTCAAGTGGGGTGATGGAGGAACCAGTTTCCTTTATACCTTTTGGATACTCTGCTGCATCTTCTTCATTGCTTTGCTAGATTTGGCTCATAATTTCAGTTTTTCCATTTGAGATTTCTATGGCTTCATCAAGAACTTTTGAAAATTCCCATCATTATGTGTTCCTTTGTCACCCAATTCATTTGACTCATCAAATATCACATGCAAACTTTCTTCCACACACTGAGTTCTTTTGCTGTAGACCTTATATGCCTTGCTATGAGAAGAATAGAGTCAAATTTTCCCAAAGCCTCCTTACCATTTTTTAGAACAAATCATCTACATCCAAAAGCTCTCAGCTAAGGATGCAAAGACAACAAAGGTTTCATCTTTGGTTCCCACAAACAAGGTCCAAGTGAATCTAGAGTAGTCATTAAAAATGACAAATATACCTCTTTCCCCCTCTACTTGGAATTCTTAGTGGCCCACAAAGATCCATATGAAAAGGTTCAAGTGGCTTTGAGGTACTAACTGCTTGGTTTGGTTTGAAGGAGGATCTAACCTGCTTTCCTCGTAACACACATCACACACCTTGTGATCTGCGAACTTGATCTTTGGTAGCCCAGAAACCAGGTCCTTCGTAATCAATTTGTTCAACAGTGAAAAACTTACATGTCCCAAGCGTCGGTGCCATAAATCAGTATCATCATCAAGAGCACTGAGACACGTCAGATCATTCCCATCTAGAGAATCAAAATCAACACATAGATGTTTTTTGAATTTTCTTGCTATCACGACCACTTCTCCAGATTTGATGTTGGTGACTGTGCATGCACCAGATTTGAATTTAACTCCATTGCCTCTATCACAAATTTGAGAGACACTTCGCAATTGTACTTCAAACTATCCATATAATACCATTTTCAATTGCGTGGGAAAGTGTCTTGCCAATTTTGCCAACGCCAAGAATGTGACCTTTCTTGCCATTTTCAAATGACACACTCCCTCCTTGAAAGGCCTTGAGTGAGAGGAGATCCTTCATTTTTCAGTCATATGCTTTGAGCAGCCACTATCCATATACCATTTTTGACTGCTTCCTCTCACTGCAACCTCCAAACTTAGTCACCTATTAGATTTAGGAACCCAAACCAGCTTGGGTTTCTTAGAATGATCAAACGGGTGAATTAAGCTTTTTTTTAGTCCATTTAGGCAAACTCGTTTTTCCTTTTTGGGGGCCAGGTCCCTCTGTTATAGATTCCTTTTCAATGAATTTCTTATTTTTGTGAATAACTGGAATTTTGGCTTTGCATGCATCTTTATAATGACTTGTTTGACCACTGTCAGTGCATAGCCAATTTTCAGAAGTAGTAACATACTTGTTATGTGGATTGTAGGAAGATTTAGCCTTTTGAAATCCAATACCTTCCCTTCCGACTGTGTTACTCTTGTACATAGAGGTAATCACATCGGAGGACCAGGTCCATCAAAGCGACTTATCCAGATCATTTTTTACCCTCTTTACGTCTTCTTGAAGCTGTTTGTTCCTTTCAAGCGCAACAGTAAGATTTATTTTGGTTTTGTAAAGTTCTTTTTCAAGCTCAATTTGAATCTTAATAGCTTCTTCCTTTCCTCTAGAGGGTGTGTTCATCCATTTTTTTCATTTGGTTGTTTAGCAAAGAATTTTCTCTAGTTACTTCATTAACCTGATCCTTCAGATCTACGATGGAAACTACCATGTCATCCGTCTCTTTTTATAATTCACCAAGTTCTTCAGTTAGAATTCCATTTTCTTTAAGAAGGTCATGATAAGCATCGATTAACACATTAGCTAATGCCATCAATTTCTTTTGAGAGTAATTTTTCAAGTTTTTCTGAACATCAAGAAAATTTACCTCATCTTGCTCATTGTCATCATCAGCATCAGATCTGGCCATGAGTGAAAAGGTTGACTCATATTCTGAAAATTCATTGTCAACAACCATCATAGATGTATTACCTTAGTCATCTTCATCTTCAGATTCACTAGAGAAGTCTCCCCAGGCAGCCAGAGCTTGCTTTACCAAGTTGTCAGCAACATCTCTTTTGTTGAATTTTTTGCCAGGGACATGGTTTCTCTTAGCAGCATTTTCAGTGTTGTTTTTGTAATAATCCTGCTTATGAAGAGGACACTCTTTAATGAAGTGTCCAGGCTTCCCACACTTGTGACAATAATCAGTTCCTTTAAAGTTTTCACTGGAGCTTCCTTTATTTGAGACCCCACCATTTCTTCGAACCATATTTTGAAATCATCGAGTGAGATACACCATATTAGATTCATCACTGCTTGAGTCACTTTTAGTAGCTTTGAAAACCAGGTTCTCCTCTTTCTTTGTTTTTGGATCTGTCACAACACCAGCCTCATAAATCTTTATAGGAACATGAGGACCATCACAAATGATGTCCTACAACTCAAGATCCTCAGCCATGAAAATCATGCATTCTTGCCTTCCACCATCCATAGTGCTTTCCACTGAATCTTGGTGGCCTTGTGATATATTTCCTCTAGGTTTGGTGAACTAGCCATAAGAAGGATCCTTTCTAGGTGTTAACCTTTTAGAAAGAACCCATTCCGATGCCAATTGAGAGAACCTATGAGTCCACCAAAACAATCTAAGGGGCCTTGTCCCTGAACTGTTTTTACAGATAGAGACATAAAGTAAATAAAGTAAGATATTTACGTGGAAAACTCCTTGTTCAAGGGACTAAAACCACGACCTACCCCGATAGGTTTTCCAACTTCAATAAGCTGAGCAAACTTCAGATTACAACTGATTGTAAGCTAGGAATTAACTCCCATAACCCCTCACCCTTACAATAGTCCTATTGTAACTTTCACACTTGACTACCTTTAGCTAAGAAAACTAATACACCTAGACTAACTCTAGCCTAGTTTACCACTTAAAGGCACCTTCTGAGAATTCAACACCGTGACTAACTTTAGCCACCCACACACTAATACACCTAGACTAACTCTAGCCTAAGGTATCACTCAAGAGCTTGTGAAAGCGACCTTAAGAATTTAGAACACCTACAAACAGCTTCTTAAAAGAGAATAGTTTTACAATTTATAGAACAAGGTAACAAAGACTCAAAAACATAGGGACTTAAAGCATCTTCAGTTTTGGGATCTGGTCCTTCGGATTGTTGGAGTTTTGTTCTTGAGAGGACCAAGAGAGTAGTGGTGACTACTCATGAGAAAATATAATTTTCTGATTTGCAAGATATGGTATAGATATTAGGGAGCATGTGACCATGGATAGGGACCTTTCATATTTTCATATTGGCCTTTAGCTACAGGTTTGATCTCTAGCATGCTGCAGCTGTGCAACTGCGGTTCTGATAGTCGGTACAGTAAAAGTACCGTAGCTTTACAGCTGTGGCGCATTGACTATACTGTAATCAGGGGACCTGATCGAGTACCTGGTCCCTCGAGTGTTTTTCAAATTATCAAACACAAAATAACATATCTTATCAACATCTTATTGTTGGACAATATCATTGAACTAGTGTGACAAATTCTTGGATGATACTGATTAAAGTGGAGCAGTAGTGCTGATACAAATTAAATTCAAATTTATAGTTTCTGGCGCACTCGCTTTATTTTAAGCTTTAATTTTTTAGCATCAAGAACAAGAAAATAAAGCTAAACAAACTGTTGCTTTTCATTGACTACATCAAAAGTGAAATTTTCAAATACAATGCAAGTAGAATAGGATTTTCTTAGCTACTGTGGTTTACATAAGCCAAGGTCAACACATGTTAGTATATTCCAGAGTTTAATGTCAATATTTGTAGATTGTTAAAACATCTTTCAAGATGTAATATGTCACGACTCGTTTTGGGCTCGTGCGGGCACCTATTTTTCCACCTTGGTAGGCGACCCTCTCGTTTATACAACGCTTCAATCACATAACTTTCCTTTCAAAAGCATTTGAAAATTAAGAAAAACAGCGGAATTTCATTTATAAATACAAACTCGAATGTTACATAATTTGACAATACATTTTTACAGACTCGATACAATTTCCCATGACTTGGTCTAGACTAATACAAGAGCGACTAAGTAAATTTCAGAGTGACATCATATACTAAGACTCAACCTCCAATCCCGGAAAGAAATGGGAGCAGGCCTTCCAGACAAGCATCGCATAACTTTCGCATATACTTCGATCAATCACCTAAGACAATCTACACCCCAAAAAGGGTGTAGCAAGTGCAATATCAGTACAACCACACGTACTGATTAAGTATCATAGCCCGACAATGGTTAGTAACACATATTGGTAAAGAATTCACGAATAATGATGATAATCACTAAATCAAGTCACATATCCTGAAACAATAGATCACAACTTCAATCTAACTTAGGTCAACACTAATCTATCATAAATTATAAGTTGGATAAACACATATACAGATTCTCAACATCTTTACCATTCCCAGGTCGCTCGTCCGTGTTTTAGGAGCGAACTCATTATTACGACACCTTCATGTCCAACCTCGCTTAACACGTTACACTACTAGTTTTAGGTTTGTTTAACAAGAGTCGAGTCCAATTGTTCATCATTACCTACGTATAGCATCTAAACCCCATATGATAAGTCTGAGTATATCTAATCCTGTAACAATCGACACAATAGAATCAACAACACAATCGTCACAATACAGTCATCACGACATCTCAGTCAAGTCATAATGCGATGCAATGCAATAATGGTATGATTGCTAAGGTATATATGGAATTTTATCCTACCTAAAACTCACTATCACAACTCTAGTTGATAAATCAACCTTCATTTAGGACATCCATGACCCTACTCAAATTACTAGTTTGGTCAAATTGCCATTTTAGGCTTATTTCAAGAAACCCATTTCCAAGATCTAAAATAGAGACCCATATATATTTTAATGGGATAGGTGAAGGATTGGGTTGGGAATCATGTTAGGATGATGAGCATAGGAAAATATTCCAAGGACTTATATATCAAGAAGGACAAGGGTTTATTATTTTGGAATTTAAGAGATTTGAGCTACCCATTTGTGATTCTAGACAAAGATCCTTAATGAGAATCAATGTTGGGAGAACGGATGGAAGAGATAAGGGGGATATTCTTTCCCAAGGAAGTACCATTATTTTCTCCAAAATTACTCTAAAGACGGCTGGATCCTCTAGGGTTTAAAGAAATGAAGTCAATTCCCGAAATGTCACTTAAATAAGTGGATTCGCTGCCCGTGACCACTGGGGCGGTCCCGTCACCGCTTCAGCGGTACCGCTTCGGCGTCAAAGGTGACGCTGGGGCGGTCGAATTGAATTCTCTGCCCAGCCTCTTTTGCGGCAGACAAGCCGCTACTGCGGCACTGCTGGGGCGACGTGTATGACGTTGCAGCAGTCAAAGTTAGGCTCGAGGGCCCTGATCTAATTCTTTACGCACAACTCATATGATTTCCCGATCAATTTGACGGTCCCCAAGTTGCAAGGGAAGGCTCAAGCATGCCTTCAGGAGCCGGTGTCACAAATATTTCCAAAGTCACCGTAATGACCGAATGGGTCGTTACATAATAGTAGTATTTTCATGTGTTTTGCAGGGTACAAGACTTAAACTTTCATGCTGCAATGTAAACAAAGCTACAAGTCTGTTTAGTGATGTTTTTTAGATATGATTTTGGTTGCTTCTATAACAATTTTCTTTGTACCTCCCTTTTGGTATTAAGTTTCTCTATTTTCTTCCTTTCAACCAATTTCGTTTTCTGATTTGTAACTGTTTTCTCACTGGAAGAAACTTATCTGCAGAGTTTAAGAGGCTATACATTCTCTTCACAAGGAGTTTTACTCTTTTTTGAAGGATTCTGTTCTGCTGACAAGCTCATAAATTTGATGGCTTCAAGATTTCTTTTCCTTCGACACTGTACGATTCATCAGTATTTGCACAACTGGAGTGACCTGATATCTGTTTTCGGCTCTGCAACTTAAATGACCCAAAAAGTGACCAAAGGTACCAAAATACCCCAGTAAAAAAAAGTGACTGAAGTATCCTTTGCTCACTAAATTAGTGCGCAATAGGTGTTATATTTTTTTTTCACACAATTCTCAATCTCTCAAATTCACGTTTTTTTTTCATACTTTGACCAAAGATTAGTCATGTTTCAAAACTCCGAAATATTAATATTTTATATAGAACTTGATATCTTTTTTGTGGACAATAATATCGGCTCATTACATCAAGTTTACCTAATTGTCTGGATCATCGTTTTAGGGATTGTAAAGTGCCCCAAAGTAAGTTTTGTTTGTTTGAATTTTATTATCTTTCGGTTTAAGTCTTTTATTTTATAAGGTTTTGTTTTAAGTATTTTATTTTTTAGTCAAGGCATTACTTTTTTTAAAATGTAACAAATAAAAATATTATATTCAAAAATAATTCAGCCAATACGAGATGTTCAAAATAATTCATTGCAATAACCAAATAATACATCATTATTTACAATAACAAGATATTTAAAACAATACATCAAGTCCGAGAGGCTCTCCTACTACGAGACGTACTTGGACTACCACGGCCTTGTAGGCTACACAAATGCTTATCATGGCCAAACTCCTTCCACGTAGAGCACCTGCAAGAGTATGTCCTATCATTGACATCCATTTGATTGTGAATTCGAGTTCGTGCGTTAACGCGAATTTTACGGATACGTTCCTTGTTAGCAACCATTGAAAATGGCTCGTTTGGCCAATAAGCTTGATCACCAAGTGGGTAGAAGTGGTCGGCATATGCTTTAGCATAACTTTTGACGTTGGTTTCCGACGCCACAAAACTTGATACCATTTTTCCCATTGCCTCGAAACACTTGATGTCATGTGGTATGTCGATCAGATAGCACGCATATGCCCATACGATCCTTCATAATATGCTGCCTCAAATGTGTCAAAAACATCCCCCATGTCTCGTTTCTCTCGTTGGAGGCAATTGCGAAAGCAAGAGAGAATATCGACCCATTGGCATCCATTCCTACTGCAATCAGTAGCTTGATGTCGTGTACACCATATACATGTGTGCCATCTATGGATATGACTGGTCGGTAGTGAGCAAAACCATCAATACATGGTTTGAATGTCCAAAACACATAGTTGAGAATATTACCGAGTAAAAGCCTCCACTCTACAATAGTTCCAGCATTGAATTTTTGTAGAACTTCCATATACCTCGGCAACGTCTAGAAAGAGCCCTCCCAATTTCCATAAATCATCTCAAACGCACGCCTACCCCCAAGATATCCCTTTCTCTTCCTTATTTTTTTATGATATACTATCTCAACGTTTCTAATGCAATCTTTGATGGGGATCCTGCACAACTTTAAACAAACAACACTTAGCAATGACAAATTAATTAATGTAAGAATTATAATGAACTAGGCCGAATATGTTTCCTTGGGGTTTCGGCAACGTCTTTAAGTATCACTTGAGCAATCATATTTATATCTAAATTAAAATGATCTACTCGATTCTCTCCTATATCACAAGTGTGACGTTTGTGGAATTTTGTGATAACCCACATACCATCGGGCTTAACAATTCCCCGAAGCATCCATTGATAGCGATGATACTGTCGTCTACCAACTAGTCTCCATATATTTTTGGTTGAATCATCAACCCTATACTCCCTTATTTCCTTGTAACAATAAATTGTGACTTCCCTTTACAATGCCTTTTTTTATTCGAACACCATCCCTTTTTCAAGGTAGCAATCATCTTTTATAACATCGGCCGGTTCTTTTCACATTTTTGACGACTTTGATCATCTTCTTTGGTTAAGACAAAGGAATCAGCACGACCTTGAAGATTGTTTAGATATGGAATATTGTCACCACTTCATTGGGATTTCGAGAGTTGGGTTTTCCGGCAGCGGACGTTGCATCAATGCTATTAAATTTGCTTGCTTCCTACCAGATTGAACATCAACCTCTTCGTCATCGTCATCATCATCATCATCGATTACTTCTGCATTATTCGGTTCGCTGACATTCATCACCATCTATGAAAGGCCACTTCCTACATGAAAACTAACATATTTTAAATACCAACATCAAATATATATGGATTATTTAATATCAAGGTGATGAATCTACCGATATTGAACTATATTGACATGGTTTGGAGAAATATCATCTCCACCGAACTGAGTGGATTGCCCAAAATCAACATTTGGTACCACTGGCAAATTTTGTGAATAATTTTCAACTCCACCGAACTGAGAGTTTTGCCCAATATTACTCATATCAGGTGTATAATCCCTACAAAGATACCAAAAATGGATATTTACCAATAAATAAAATAAACACGTGCTACTTCACAAAAAATTATAATTTAAAAATGGATATTTACCAATTTTCAATGTAAGTTTGATTAAATTGCTGGCTTAGAGTTTCCAGCGGCACTTGACCTCTCAAAATGTGTCCATAAGAACTAAAGTCCTCATAAGTGTTATCATGAGTAGGTTGGACTTGAGGGACTTCTTCAGGTATCTTTTCTATATACATTTCAAGAACATAAATGGTGACTAAATCCCTATATTCTTCAGGCGCTCTCAAATACTCCCTCAAAGAGTCATCATCATTGATATTCCGCACACCATAAAGCACTAAATCTTGTGAAACTGTGTGTGGATATCTGCCTATTATAGATAATCCATACTGCGCGGGATTAGTTTTTATTTTTTTGTGTAGGTAAGTGACTAATGTTTCGTAATTCAAGGTTGTTGGAAACTTTACATGGGCTTTTGGTTTGATACTATAACGAACGATATTATTGTCATCAAGTATATCTCCATCCCAGAATGCAGAAACCTTAACAAATGAAGATGGAGAAGACATTTTTCTCTGAAGTTTTTTTTTTTTTTCAAGAACTTAAAAGACTTAAACTTATGAAATGGATGAGTTTCTACCTCATCCAACATTCATATTAAATAGGCACAATTTGAACGTAAAGTTGAACATTTAAAAAATGTGGGAACCCTATTGCGCATGAAAATACTGCGCGATACTTTTGCGCATGAAAATGTTGCGCAATAGGATAAGATTCCTGAAATAATGCAGCATTGTGTTGTCACATCAAGCATAGAGTGTCATAAAAACGGTCAAATAATGAAGCATTGTGTTGTCAAATCAAGCATAGTGTGTCATCTATGGCTCATATATTGCGCATTTAAATATTAAGCAATACAAGTTAGTACCATGAAAAGCGGACAAATAATGGAGCATTGTGTTGTCAAATCAAGCATGGTGTGTCATAAAAAGTAGACAAATAATGGAGCATTTTATTATCAAATCAAGCATAGTGTGTCATCTATGGCTTATATACTGCGCATTTAAATGTTGCACAATACAAGTTAGTGTCAGAAAAAGAGGTCAAATAATGCAGCATGGTGCTGTCAAATCAAGCATAGTGTGTCATCTATGGCTCATTTATTGCGCATTTAAATGTTGCACAATACAAGTTAGTGTCATAAAAAGCGGACAAATAATGGAGCATTGTGTTGTCAAATCAAACATAGTGTGTCATCTATGGCTCATATATTGCGCATTTAAATGTTACGCAATACAAGTTAGTGTCACAAAAAGAGGTCAAATAATGCGGCATGGTGTTGTCAAATCAAACATAGTGTGTCATCTATGGCTCATATATTGTGTATTTAAATGTTGCGCAATACAAGTTAGTGTCATAAAAAGCGGACAAATAATGGAGCATTGTGTAGTCAAATCAAGCATGGTGTGTCATAAAAAGCGAACAAATTATGGAGCATTGTGTTGTCAAATCAAGCATAGTGTGTCATAAAAAGCGGACAAATAATGGAGCACTATGTTGTCAAATCAACCAATCTATGGCTCATATATTGCGCATTTAAATGTTGCGCAATACAAGTTAGTGTCATAAAAAGCGGTCAAATAATGCAGCACGGTATTGTCAAATCAAGCATGTCATTCTAAAAATTCATATTTTGCGCATTTAAATGTTGCTCAATATAAGTTGGTGTTGTCAAATCAAGGAGTAGTATATAACATTATTGACAAACAACTATCATTCACATTAAAATGAGTTATCATGTTATTCTATACCTAATTTGCTGATATTGGCTTTATTACATGTTTTACCCCAACAGACATATTCGAAGCAATGGGTAGGACATGGGAACAAGATGATGATTTTAAATACTCAAATAACCCGAACAACAAATTCAATCAACAATACAATAATACAACGAGAGAGGAGTGAGATTGGCGTGTCAGGGAGACTGCAGCACTTGAACAAAACATGAGGTCATTAGGGCTTAAACGCCCAAAAAAACATGCTATGTCAATGCCTCGTGACATTCCACAAGAGTTGAATTTTTCTCTTAACCGTTTTCGCGAAGAGAACAATCGGATGAAAATACGTTGCCTAAGGGTAGAATATAGTCAACATGGTTACGTAAGATTCAGATCCAAGTGGGATTTGGACTGTGAGATGTCCGATGAAGATTAATATTTTTTATGGTCGTAATGACCACCCCCCAAGGGTACTTTGGGGTTTCCAACTATATAAGTAGCCTTTCATTTGTTATTAGACTACAACATATTCAATGTCAAGTAGTAGAAATGTAGATTGGTCTTTATTCCTTCCAAATGATTCGAATAGCAATGGTGATGATAGTTCAAATCATAGCAGCTATTCCAGTGAAATAAGTTTTCTTGATAACAATGATTTCAAACTAGACGATTTGAAACTCCACCTTCTTATAGAGCGTAATGATGATTTTCGCAACGTGAAATATTCAGATCCACGAGAATATTTTTGCGGGTTACGCCGAGAATGGGCATATCGGCATGCCGAATTAGAACATCTTGTTCGTGAATTGGAAAATCTCAACGCTCAATTCCCCACAAGGTACTCAATAACCATGCCTCGTGTAGGTCCAAAAACTTGCGAGCTTGCCGTACAAAGAATTAGAAAAGAAAACAACAGAATGCTAGCAAGATGTTGTAGATTTTATATGCTAAAGTTGGCGGAAGAACAAGCATCATCAACAAGTAGAGAATTAACATCAACAGAAAAAAGATATTTCTTAAGAAACCCAAAATATTTTTCTGAGGACGATATTGAGGACTTTTATTTTGATGATGATTAGGGGTTATTTTGGTTCACTCTCTTAGATTTTGGGTAATTTAAGTTTCGGACTCATGCGGTTAATTTGTATTTTTAGTTTATGATGAAGTCACCAATTTGAATATTTTTAGTATGTTTTTAATTTGCTTAGTCTATTATTAATTTAAATAATCTTCTTAGAGTTAATAATACATAAAAAGTTCAACAATTCACAATTTAAAAAAAAAAATAGTATATAAAGGGTGAGGATTACATAATAAATGAAAACGTGCAACTAGTAAAAACAAAGTACATAAAAATATCAAAATAAATAGAAAATACATAGAAATAATAAACAACAATAACATAGCACAAATAATCTTCCAAAATTTCAGTTTTTCTTTCAAAGCATTTTTCTCATGTTGAGTTTCTCTAAGGTTAGCTTTGAGAAAACTTTGTTTTTCTTTGGATTCTTTTAGCAAGACCTCCAAAAGGTCAATCTTTTCTTTAGCTTCCATAAGCTTAAATTGCAAGTCAAACTTCACGGTATCTCTTGAGATACGTGAAGTTGCGGTATCTCTATCAACAAGAAGCTTTTTAAACTTCGCTGTCACGTTTTATCCACGGGAATGCTATCTTCCCAACAAAAGTGTTTGCAACTGCCCATATCCTATAAACATTACAAGAAAATCAGTTTTTAAAAGTAAAATATGTAGATAATGTGAAAAAAAAAAACCCTAAAAAATTGTAAAAACATTTACTTCGGGCACTTTACAACGCCAAAAATGACGCTCCCGATTATCTTCAGTCCTTGATATTTTTAGCTTACAATAACGACCACATTCACAAACATCAGGTTCTATAGCAAAGTTTGACGTTTCAGAGCTTGGAGACATGATTTTGTTTTGGGTGGGGGGGGGGGGGGGGGGCGCTAAAGTATCTTGAAAGAGTGAAAATGGAGGAGGTGAAGAAGAGTAACTTGAAAAAATGAAGCTGGTAGTGTTTTTATTAAACCCATATTGCGCACTAAATTACTGCGCAATAGGACTTAACTGTAAAATTACAGTTTAGTCCTATATATTGTGCGCTAATTTAGTGCGCAAAGGATACTTCAGTCACCTTTTTTTTTATTGGGATATTTTGGTACCTTTGGTCACTTTTTGGGTCATTTAAGTTGCGGGCTCATCTTTTTCCCATCCTTTATACTTTATCCTAGCTGGACAAAATTTACTGTTCGGAGATTATTTGGTCTCGCCTTGATCATTGCAAGTAAAAAACATTCTTTCTTTGTGAATGCATTTTATTTTGCTTATTGCTCTAAGCTCACTAGATATCTATGTTTGCTTACAACTTCATTTATTTACTTTCAAATATATATAAAACTTTGGCATTTCCTTTTCACTTAGTATAAGTAATTCTGAGCGTAATGGTATAGGCTCAGATCATTGACATTTAAAGCCCTTGATAAGGTGAAATACCCGTCCATGGATCAGGCTTACGCTGCAGGGCAAGCTGGAGGGACCATGACTGGAGTTCCGAGTGCAACAAATGAGAAGGGGGAGAAACTATTTATTAGTGAGAGGTATGTAGTATGTTTTCTTATATTCGCTTCTGTCCAAGTCATATTATATGTTTCAGCTACTTCTAAGGAAGAAAGAGACTCATTTAGACCATGAATTGTCTTATTTTTCATTGCTTAGGAGAAAATGTATATATTTTTACTACTCTATTTCTAGGAAAATCTCAGGTGATTGATTGTATCTTGTAAGTTGTTCTTGATAATTTTGAGAAGACAGTATATGTATGAATCTGGCTCAATACTTATCACATTGGCTCCCACTGTAGGTGTCTCTTTCCGATTTGGAGGAAAGATGAATGTGCTTAGTGGATGTCGGGAAGTGCTTACAGAGTGCTTACCATGGCAAAGAATAAGAACCCATAGGTCGTGATAAAGTGCCATAGGATGCCCTAACGATATTCTATGAACTGCTTTAATTGGATGACATCTCATCTCAGTCTACATGTATTGCATAAAACAATTTAATTTCTGTACTCAGGTTCTGTGATTATGACCAAAGTAAGGGTACATGGATACTTTTGCATATGCTGCTAAAATAACTCTTGTGCACATGGATACTTTTGCATATGCTGCTAAAATAACTCGTGCATAAATTAATTAATGTAAACACGGACCATGCTCATCTAGTATGTATATAAATGTATATAGCCTATATGCTCACGTAATGTTTGAAAAATAATTATGATTTAGTTAGTAATAGCAGATTATTTATATTATTTTTCATACTTGCTAATTAACCTATAAGTGTGTTTGGTATCAGAAATTCTTTTCAGAAAAGTACATCATTTTCTGACAATTAAACATTGAAAAATATTTTTCATTGAAAGGGGAAAACCGACTTAATTAATTTATACACTTTAGCCAGTGTTGGATAATGATATAAAGGTTTTTATTTTTAGAAAAATATTCATCTGTCATACCAAACACGTTCTATAATATACTACTTTTTTCTTGCATGTGGAGAATTACCTCAACGCATCTAGGTAGGAAGAGGAAAACAGGTCATTTGTCATCGAATTTCAAGTTCGAAGTGAGCGAACAGTGACGATTATTGACTACCCAATTGTTAAATATATAATATTTCTACTATATAGAAAAGCGAGTTTGGGGTATGATCGTCGTCCGTTTGGGACGACCAAGGGTAAAAGAGTCAATTTGTAAACATATCAGCATAGGACAGTTGTACATTGTGCAATAACAACATCGGGTTCACTAAAAAACCAGACAACTTTAATTTAACTTCACCCCTCACTATTCAATAACTCCAGTACAATGTCACTATCAAGTTTAGAGCTTTGCTTCATTCAATGCCACGTGCGTGAAATGTGTACATTTCTAAACATGTGGGTCCTACTTTATTCTTTGCCTTAGGAAGATTATCAGAAAAGATGTAAAATTAGCATTTATGCCCAATTCAATTTCTTTTTTTCTTTCATAAGTATGACATCAAATTAATACTTCTGTTTTTGCTACATCCAATTAAAGTTAAACAACGAGCATTCACTAAAAATTTAAAGATAGCAGTTTTTTTATTTAAACGGAAAATATATTTGAACTTTGTGTCATTTAAACCTTTAAGATTTGATCTAAATATATGAATTAATATAAGTTTGATTTATTTCTAAAAATTAATGAATCAAAGATTGATAAAAAGAATAAATATATTAACCAATATTAAAAAAAAGTGTGGGCCCCAACTAAACATCAACCAATATTAAAAAAAAAGAATTAAAAAAAGTGGAACCACCATCTCCAAACTCACGGAAAAAAAGTGGACCCCATATTCACAAAATCAAGCAATATTAAAAAAAAATGAATCTCATATTTAAAAAAAACAATGTAATAAAAAAAAGTGCATCCCATATTAAAAAATCAAACAATATTTATGTAATTTCTAAAGTATCTCATTAAATCAATAATGATGGATTAAAAAAATGGACCCCATATTAACAAAATCAAGCAATATTAAAAAACAAACAACCCATATTAAAAAAACAAACAATGTCAAAAAAACAAAAGTGCATCTCATATTAAAAAATCAAAACAATATTTATGTAATTTTCAAAGTATCTCATTAAATCAATAATGATGGATTCATTGTCACATGTGTATCAATCCATTAGTGGGAGCAAATGAAATTATTATACCGCAACATACTTAAAATACTTATATATTAAAATAAGATAGAATTTAATTACTTTTTCATTTTTTCCTTATTCTAATAAATGTGAAAAGAGATTAATGTCATAAAAGAAAAAATAATATTAAATGGAGATCAAATAATTAATAAGGTAAATTAGTGAAATTATAATTCTAATTGACGTCTCCTTAAAAAATCGTGCAAAAGAAAACATGACAAGTAAAATGAGTTAAACCAAAAATATTTACCGAAAATTAAAAAATATTAGTTCTTCATTTAAATAGAAAATCAAATTTCTACTTTGTTTCATTTTAAACATGTAGAATTAATATAATAATTTGAATTAGAATTATCCAAATAAAAATTTGATAAATGAAATTATTGCACAGCAAAAACTATGGACCCCATATGATTGTGTTTCTTCAAAAGTTTTAGTAGGCAAATGCATACAATTTTCTTTCTTTTCTTATATTAGCCAGAGATCTAATCTAGCTATTTAATTATTGTATTTGCTATTCCGCCATGTCATTTATTTGTTATGATTACTAAAATAAATATACTTAAAATATTTATATTTTAAAATAAGATAGAATTTAATTACTTTTTCATTTTTATTCTTACACTAATAAATGTGAAAAGAGGTTAATATCAAATGGAGATCAAATAATGAATAAGGTAAATTAGTCAAATTATAATTCTAATTCACGTTTCCTTAAAAAGCCAAACAAAAGACAACATGACAAGTAAAATATACTAAACCAAGAATAATTATCAAAAATTAAAAAAATAGCATTTCTTCGTTTAAATAGAAAATCAATTTTTACTTTGCTTCGTTTCAAACATGTAAAATTAATTTAATAATTTGAATTAGAATTATCCAAATCAAAATTTGATAAAAAATAATAATAAGTATTTTACACCTTTAAATTAATCGAATTAAAATTGAAAGTATCAATTGATGCTTAAATATTGCTATTGTTTTATCTCAAAGAGAGGAAAATAGTTTTCTTTTAAACAAGTCTTCTCTTTTAAAAAGTATTAATAACTTTTCGTACCAAACACAAATATAATAAAGTTTTAGATACGGAGCACAAAACCCATGTTTCGTGTATATATATATATATCACTATCCAAATACAACTACATATACATAGATACTCTATAATCTAAAGTGTTGGGCCCGTGCGCAGCACGAGCATAGACCATCTAGTAATCCTAATAACTATAGACCATCTAGTAAACCTAATAACTAACACGGTGGTTACTGGTTAGGATTCTATTTTTAAACTACACTAGAACTCTAACTTGTAGGCACTAATTGTTTTGTAAATAGGGCACGTCCAAAGATATGATCACCAAGTTTTGACCCCCAACGGCTCCTCCTCTCTTTTGCTTTCAATAATTATAATAATTTCTTCACTGCCGACACATGCTCTACAATAATACTATTTTAAAGTTAACTTATGGTTTTACTGAAATCTATGGTTTTACTCATATCTTGTATGTATTAAAAATTTAATAAATATTTATAAATATTTGATTATGAACTCAGTTAATATTATCAATTAATTTTGAAATTATTATAGAAACCCAAAACATTAAATCATGGATGTGTCTCTGTTCTTGAGACAAAAAATTGTATTTTATCTAAGGATTTAAACTTGTAAATTAGATGCTCACACAGTTTAATATGATATCCCTCTTGTCAATAGGCTCTAGTCTCACTGTAGACATTATTTAAAATTCACGTATTTGCCCCATAAAAAGGAATCAAAACTCGCACGTGAGAAAATGTGAATAACACAATTTAAGATTTTAGATCAAAACACTTCTCCATTATGTAATTAACATCTCACACCTCCATATAACCTCCTCCGTGATCTTTCTCCACGATCCTCTTCTCCCATGATCTCAATAGGTCATGTTTATTTCAACCTTATGCAACCACTCTCTATGTAATGGCATAAATAAAGGCATTAGATGTTTTGTATGACACTTAGAAGAGTATAAGAAAATCTCTACACTTTTATCTCTTTATTTGCTTTATCTACATTTCTTGTTTCCTCTTACTACATTTCTTGTTTCCTCTTATTTCACAACACATTACTAATGTAATTAGGCGCATATTAGTGTAACCCAAATTGCACCGATATATAATTGTGGCGAAATCAAGAATTTTGGTAAGAAATTCAATAAAAAATACAAGAATCACTACTAGAAAATAGGCTTATGGCAACACCGATAAAACCGTTGCTATAGATATATAGCAACGGTTTAACGTGCGTTCCATCTGCTCGCGTGCCAATATATCTATGGCAACGGTTTCTGCAACGGTTGGTAAAACTCGTTGCTATAGCCATATCTACAGCAACGGTTGTTCCTCTTTCTGATGCAACGAGTTTTTTGTGTGTATTTGGAACGGTTTCCAACCGTCCCCATATCCCTTTAAGCAACGACTTTTGAGGATATTGCAACGGTTTCGTAGAGGTTATTGCAACAGGCTTTTCCTTTATTGCAACGGTCTTTTTGTATGTACAAAAATCCAGTGCAATTATTTGGAACAGCCTATTGCAATGGTTTATCTGAAATAGTAGCCCTGGTTATAAATTGATATATATATATATATATATATATATATATATATATATATATATATATATATATATATATATAATACATTACAAATTACATAAATCAGAAAACACAATTTTTCATAATCCAAAATATCCAACATTCCTAATCCAACATATATAACTGTAAAACCAAAATGTTCAACCCAAAATGCATAATTAAGTTTTACATTTCAAGATTTAGGATAAGTTTCAAAATGTTCGATAGCAAAAAGATTCTTAGAACATGTAGAAAGCTTCATAAAAGATCTTCTCAAGTAAGATCAACGTCTTCACTGTCTCCTTCCCTTTCTTCATTTTTGACACCTACAAAAGAGAATAAATAATGTCACTACCCTTCAAATGCACGCGCACATAATACAAAGATAAAACTTATTATAAACAGATACCAATTTTGAAAAGGGACAGGGACTGAATAACTAACTCCTTGAGGTTTGAACAAATCTAAACTTGAAACAAACATGGGTAATGGGATATGAAGAGGTACATCATAGTATGCTGCTTAGTTGCACAAAGGCTGGACAGCTTGTGCAAATAAGGTTGTTGTTGGTGGATGGCTGTTGTGATGGTATCAGAAGCATGTATAACTTGGTATTATTGCTATTGCATCTCAACAGGTCTGGACAACAATGCAAGATATAGCAGAGACAACATACAAGGACACAAGACAAGGCCATACATGCAAGACTCCTGCTGGTTTTTTCAAAGAAAGATTGCAGCAACTGGTAGCAGTTCAGCACTATTGCTGGTTTTTTGCATTGCTGCCAATTTGTGCACCAAAGGGACCAGACTTGGGACACATACAAAATTTCAGCAGGTGCAGCAGATTAACAATAGAATTGCACTTCAAAGAAACAATTTTCTTAGCAAGATTGGTCAAAAACTGGTTTATTATTCAGAATAGTAGATTATTGGGGCTGATGTTATAACAGTTGATGTAATTCTATTTCCATCACCTGCTGGAATGTGTGGATTTTTGTAGTTACACAAGTTCACTTTATCATTCTAATTAGGCTATATCTGTTTCCTCCAGTAATTTAGCATTTTTGATAGAAAAGATCTGTTATTTTTTTCCTTTTTTTTTCCTTTAAGCCCCAGGTTTTAAATGTTTGTATGGGAAGGTGGGATTTTGAACCCAACACCTTAATGACTTTGATAAAATGGAGCAAATGGCTTATCTGAGCTAAGATTTACCCATTTCGTATCTTCTTTAAATGTTATAACAGCAAAATAAGCAAGCAGGTATTAAAGTTACCAGTTTCAAAAAAAAAAAAAAAAAAAAAAAAAAGCAACCAGGTATTGTAAAGATGAACTATTTAATAAAAAATTTCATGGCTCAAAAGATGTATTGTAGCTTTCTCACTTAAAACTAAGTATTCCTATATCATGGAATCACCTAATCGCCAAAAAATTGAAAAATCTTGACAAAGTGAAAGTAGTCAATCCTCTATCATGAACTGGCCTTCAATCTTATCTTCTAAGCACAGAACAGTCGCAACACTAGTTGAAACCAATTAAAGATGAAGATACAATAAGCATTGAAGTATTTAATACTTGTTCCAGTATCAGCAGCATTAAGTTTCCAGAGACTACATGTCAAAAACTTATTTTCAACTTAGCTTAAAGAATTTTTAACAGCGAGACTTTGCATTTTTTTTAAGACTTTTTGCATCACACAGAGGAACCATACTTGATATAAAAGAACTTAAATGCGATCCACATTTGACTCAAAAAATTGTTATCAACAACAGCTATTTCAAAATAATGAGTATATTGAAAACATGGAAGGCGAAATATGGACCATACTAAGTCCTATTTCATACTAACGAGAGAAGGTAAATAAATTTGGACTCCTTAGAGACAACCTCATGCTTTCACACAAAAAAAAGGTTAACTATCTAACTCAACCCGGATTAAACTTAAGCTAAATTGTATGAACTAGAAAGGGAAGCTAACACCTCGACACACATCATTAAACATGAACTGTTTTGAAACATGATTAAGGTAATAACTTAGTTTATCTACTGCCTAAGTCACACGAAAACACATAATGAAATTTAATATGGGGATGGGGGTACTAAAAGTAAGCATTCAACTCACAATCTTTCACATATAGTAATAAAACCAGTTAACCAACGAAACCAGTATATAAATCGATGTCGAACAAATTTGGAAGAGCAGCAAAATGTTAAAGAAATTACCTTTTGACGAGCAACGAATTGAGGCATTTGAGAGTTGAGAATGCTTCGAGCTTTCACCGTTGATAACGAGTTTATGACAAGAATAAACGAACACAAATGAGAAGCAAAAGAAAAAGAAATTCTAAGAGCAAAGAAAAGCTGATTTCTGATAGATTCTTGACAGCAAAAATCGAGTCTCAAATGGTTACCCAGAGCTCATTTTATACAAGAAAATCAGAATAATCCAACATTAAACATAACATTAACTTCGGGAAACAGTAAAGCTCACACCTTTCCATGAGATATTTACTAAATCGAAGTAATTCCACCCATTTCTTATCTTCTTTAAATGTTATAACAGCAAAGTAAGCAAGCAGGTATCGAAGTTATCAGTTTCAAAAAAAAAAAAAAAAAGCAACCAGGTATTGTAAAGATGAACTATTTAATAAAAAATTTCATGGCACAAAAGATGTATTGTAGCTTTCTCACTTAAAATTAAGTATTCCTATATCCTGGAATTACCTAATTGCCAAAAACTGAAAAATCTTGACAAAGTGAAAGGAACCAATCCTCTATCATGAACTGGCCTTCAATTTTATCTTCTACGCACAGAACAGTAGCAACACTACTTGAAACCAATTAAAGATGCAGATACAATGAGCATTGAAGTACTTAATACTTGTTCCAGTATGAGCAGCATTAAGTCTCCAGCGACTACATATCAATAACTTATTTTTCAACTTAGCTTAAAGAATTTTTAACAGCGAGACTTTGCATTTTTTGAACACTTTTTGCATCAAACAGAGGAACCATACTTGATATAAAAGAACTTAAATGCGATCAACCTTCGACTCAAAAGTTGTTATCAAGAACAACTATTTCAAAATAATGACTATATTCAGAACATTGACAGCGAAATGTGGACCATACTTAGTTTTAAGTGAGAAAGCTACAATACAACCTCACAGCATGAGATTTCTCTGTATCATGAAAACACATCACATCCCCACTAGTCGCGATCATGATCTTTAAGCTGCTTCTATATCTGCAGGGGAACAAAAAGGAAAAATTAAAACCGGTTAAGAGAAAAGAAGTAATTATAAGATATATTGCATAGATAAGTCAGATACATACATTTACAAGGTGTAAAGACAGGGAGATGATTGACAGGTGTTCTGTTTGATTCTACCAGCAAAGAAACAAAAGTTTGAATATTCTCATAGGCACGGTTCCTGGAGCTACACATTGGGATTTGACGAGTGATCATCTTTCCAACCTTTCGTAAGCAAATCATAGTTGATTGATGCAAGCTGAGACAGATTCTGTTGAAGAAAATTAGATTTTAAAATCCAATACCATCAACTTTTTTGAGTACCGAATAAAGTATCACATGTAATTAAAGAGTAGTAAAATCTGGTTAACCAAAGCAGAAAACAAATGAGAGAACAAAGTTAGAGGATGCTGAAATGTTATAAGTTCTTTATTAGAGCTAACAAACTTAGTAATCTCCTAATCATAAGCAACAAACTGTAGCACAAAGGTAAAAGGAAGATCAAAGTGGATCCAGAAAACATTGAAACAGTATGTCATCCTGTTAAAGTGATTTAAGAATGCAAGGCCAACAGCTGCAACTGCAGACAGCCATAACCTGACAATTTTCATGTATTCACTCAAGCCTTAAAGTGTTGCAGTTCTAACTGATGTGGCATCTTCATCCCGATAACATCCACCCATCAAAAGTAGACAATCATGAATAAAATGTTATAAAACAAGAAACTACCTTAAATGAGAAGTTATTGAAAGGATAGTTGACAGAAGAGCCTGACTCAAATTCTACAATACCAGCATATTGATCACCCTGCACAGAGTCCGGAACCAAAATAACCCCAAAAAAAAGGGTATGAACCAAAATACCCCAGAAAAAAAAACGGGTACAAAAGTACCTTTAACGCATGAAAATCATGTGTTAAAGGACTTAACACAGACGGAGCCGTTAAGTCCTTTAACGCATGATTTTCATGCGTTAAAGGTGTTCCTTTTTTTGTCAAATTTTTTGATGACCTTTAATGCATGATTTTCATGCGTTAAAGGTTTATCCTTTTTAAAAAAAAAAAATCTTTCTTTCTTTTCTTTCTTTCTTCCTTTCTTTCACACTTTTTTACATACTTTAGACATAGAAATCATGCTTCGAGACTCCAAAACTTGAATATTTTATATAGAACCCTATTTATTTTTGTGCGATTAATAAGGTAGGCTCAACACATCAAGGATACACAAAACTTCGGATTGTCGTTTTAGTGGTTGAAAAGTGCTCGAAATCCATTTTTGTTTGAAGACTTGTTGTCATTAGCTTTAAGTTATTTATGTTTTAGGGTTACACGTTATTTTTATATTAATGCGTAACTTTATTTTTAGTGATTATAACTTTATTTTTATAATCAATTAACAAAATATCAATTCATGATCAATTATTTATGTGTATTTTTTGTTTTTGCGTTATACCCTTCAACACCCAACTAATTGGAGTCCGCAACTTAAATAACTTCAAAAGTGGGTTTGGGTACCAAAATAATCCATTAACGAATAACGAACAATAAGTTAAATCCTGAATAACGAATAATAAACTAAATCCTGAATAACGAACGATAAACTAAATCCTGAATAACAAACGATAAGCTAAATCCTTAGTTTTAGATTGAACATCATTAACAGAATTTCTGAAAAGGATTAGTTAGTTAACATAATTTTTTGATGAAGGATTAGTTAGTTAATATAAAATTTTGTTCGTTATTACTTTAACTAGATGAGTTAAGTAAATTATAATCGACAATACAATATCATGGATTATTCAAAATAACTAATTAAATCCTCCATAACTTATCCTAGTTAAGTAAGTTCTAATTAGAGATTTTTTTTAGTTAATTTCAAGAATAATGAATAATTTAGTATTTACAAATACGACACCTCCATGAATCTCCGTTAATTATTTGTTAATTATGGCATTGTTAATATTTGTTAATTATGTCATTGTTAATATATTTATTTCTGAAATTGTTTTTCCCATGTTATTTACTTGTTTATCCCATGTCAATCGTTAAATAAATTAGTTCATTTTTTTACTAATAATATCTTCTCAACGCTCCCGCTGGGGTTTATTCCCTGGTGGATGAGATTAAAAAAAGTCAAAAGCCAAAGGCTTTACCACCATGTCAAGTTGGTTAAAGTAACAATGTAGACACTTTTTATTATTTTGTATGTTCACTAATGCTATCTAACTTGTTTTCTTAAATTGAATTTGGAACCTTGAAATTGACATTGAAAACATCGTTATCACGGGATTACGGGATTATGGAATTGAAATATATTTTTCGCCATTAGATTTAAAAAAGAAATAAATGAAAATTGCACACTAATTTGGGGGAAAATTGAAATTGAATGGGATAACTGACGTTTTTCAAAAATTTGGGGCGACCGAACAGCCTTGCGGCAGTTCAGACGCATAAATCTGGAAAAAATACCCAAAATAAAAAAAAAATCGCATCAAATGGACATCCGAGCACAAATTTATGACCATTTAAAATTTCACCAACTTACAAATAAATTAGTGCGCAAAACGTTTTTTAATGGGTTATTTTGGTACCCAAATCCACTTTTTGGGTTATTTAAGTTGCAGACTCCAATTAGTTGGGGGTTGAAGGGTATAACGCAAAAGAAAATAAAAAATTACACATAAATAATTGATCATGAATTGATATTTTGTTAATTGATTATAAAAATAAAGTTATAATCACTAAAAATAAAGTTACGCATTAATATAAAAATAATGTGTAACCCTAAAACATAAATAACTTAAAGCTAATGACAACAAGTCTTCAAACAAAAATGGATTTCGAGCACTTTTCAACCACTAAAACGACAATCCGAAGTTTTGTGTATCCTTGATGTGTTGAGCCTACCTTATTAATCGCACAAAAATAAATAGGGTTCTATATAAAATATTCAAGTTTTGGAGTCTCGAAGCATGATTAATCTATGTCTAAAGTATGTAAAAAAGTGTGAAAGAAAGGAAGAAAGAAAGAAAGAAAGAAAGAAAGAAAAGAAACAAATTTAAAACCTTTAACGCATGAAAATCATGCGTTAAATGTTATCAAAATATTTGACAAAAAAGGGACACCTTTAACGCATGAAAATCATGCGTTAAAGGACTTAACGGCTCCGTCTGCGTTAAGTCCTTTAACGCATGATTTTCATGCGTTAAAGGTACTTTTGTACCCGTTTTTTTTTCTGGGGTATTTTGGTTCATACCCTTTTTTTGGGGGTTATTTTGGTTCCGGACTCCCCTGCACATTATTTCATCAAAATTAAACCTACGTAATGAAAACTCAAGAGAGATCAAGACACGTTGAGACTTAACATGCCAGTCCTTTATTTTTATTTTTTTTAATTTATTTTGTGGGTGATAACCAACACACCTGTTCATCTTGGCGATTATCTAGACAGCTACTACTACCACTAACACTGCCATCATCACTAGAATCCTCATATTCACTGGCTGCATATACTTGTTCATCTGAAGGATTCCAAGAGAAACGACTTGTGAAGTAACTAGTATCCGTTGCACCTTCTGATGCAGGCACGAATGCAGCCTGAGAAAAAGTACAAGCATTGATGCAACACGAATCAGTAGAAAAATATTTGATTGACCCATCTACTAATACAACTACGACAAATGAGAACTGGCTAAAAGCTGAAGGTTCTTGGAAAACGAACTTGCCAACTGAAAACTAAGAAGATGAAAATGGGCCTTTAAATAACAACCAGTATAAAATTCAATTACCAACGAAGCCAATATAAAATTCAATATCAAACAGAATTGTAAGAGCTACAAAATATTATTGAAATTACCTTTCGACGAGCAACGAATTGAGGCGTTTGAGAGTTGAGAATGCTTCGAGCTTTCACCATGGACAACGAGTTTAGAACAAGAATAAACAAACACAAATGAGAAGCAAAAGAAAGGAAATTCCAAGAGCAAAGAAAACCTAATTTCTATTAGATTCTTGAGAGAAAAAATCGTGTCTCACAAGCTCATTTTATACAACAAAATCAGAACAATCCAACATTAGACACAACATTAACTTCGAAAACAGTAAAGCTCACACCTTTCCGCTAGATATTTACTAAATCGAAGTAATTCCACCCAATTCTTACAACAACAAAATAAGCAACCAGATATTGTAAAAAGATTGAGACAAAAAAAAAAAAAAAAAAAAAAAAAGGAATATCAAGAAATCAGAGCCCATACTTATTCAAAAAAAAAAAATCAAAACCCATACCCCCAACGATTTTATTTTAGAATTGGAAGAACATGCAAAATAAATCCAAAAAAAAAAAAAGAGATGAGAGAATAGAGAAGATAACCTGGAATTGAGTACAACGGCTACGAGATTCAGTAGAGCATTGATAATTAGGGTGCAAAGTGAAGTAGAAATTAGTAGAGAGAGATAGAGTGAAGTGGGTGATGAATTTAGTAGAGAGAGAGAGTTCAATGTTTAATTTGGTTAAAGGAAAACAAAAGTGACCTCAATACAGATTTTACGATTTTTGGCTAAAAGGAAAAATAATGTGGTCTCTGTTTTAGGCGGGTCTACAGTGAAAATAAGGAAAATTTGGGAGGGAATTTAAAACCGTTGCAATAGAAACAAAACTGTTGCCATATTAAAACTATTGCAACGGTTAAAGAAAACCGTCCCATTAAGTACATGTATGGTGACGGTTTAGATACAATTGCAACGGTTTAGACGTGAAAGTGTAACTATAGCATTCTGTCCTTGTGCAACGGGTATAACCGTTGCAGTACCTCGGTTACAGCAACGGTTGTATAATCGTTGCGGAGGAAGGCGTTGCCATAGCCCTAATTTCCAGTAGTGAATGTTACACCTAAAATTCTATGAGAAGGATAGCCTCCAGGTGTAACATAATTAAAATACTTTGAAACAGTGTCTTTTGAAAAGTACCTTCTTGGATATATGGTACGTAATTTTCCCATGAATCGTACACAAAAAACTACGAATCTAAGCACAAAACATGAAGTAAAAAGAGATTATGTAGGCTGGCTGGCACTTAGATTTCAGACCCACAAAGTATCTTAGCAGGTTGGCAATTTGACACTAATCATTCTGTATTCAATGGATACATTCGTTATATTAATAATTGTAGAAATATAATAAGTCTCAAAGCTCAGAAAATTGCCAGTTTTAGTGTAGTTTTGCTGGTTGGTATTCAAATTCACTCTCAAAGTCATTGATGTTTGTTTTATATCAATAAAGTCATTCAAGTTAGACTAGTATATCAACAAAGTCATTATAATCAAAAAGCTAAAGGAATAATTATATAAACCTCCCCTCAAGTTTGATTTTGTTTAACTTACCTCCTTAGTGGCTATGCTTATCTCTTTTATTTTATTTTTTTATAATAATTTCTTAATCTAATTATTATTAATATAAGAGAATATAATTTAACTAATTTGTCAATTTTTTTAATATTCTTTGTTTAATTAAATTTGTAAACATTTTTTAAGAAAATATAATTTCCAACTTC
Source organism: Lycium barbarum (assembly GCF_019175385.1). Lineage (NCBI taxonomy): Eukaryota > Viridiplantae > Streptophyta > Magnoliopsida > Solanales > Solanaceae > Lycium > Lycium barbarum. The sequence goes on along the minus strand of NC_083347.1, from coordinate 102,257,294 downwards.
ATTATTATTCACGTGGCATAGATATCTAAAATCGTTTTTTATCTTGATATATCATCCAACAGAAAATGGTTTTATAAGGTGATTGATCCAAAATCAACATCTAATTATGGCTAGTAAGAAAAAATGACCAGCCTTTATTACTTGATTCATTGTAACGCAAGCTTCCCAAGCTCAGATAACACTCATCCTCTCCTTTAAATTATCAAAACCGCAAATTTCCATTAACAGAGCTTTAGACCCTGAAAACATGAAATCCAAAAATGGGTTTGTTTCTTCATCTTCAGGATTCGACAACAAATGCCTCTGCCTCTTCGGCAATCTCATTGCTAAATAACTTTTTAAATTTAAGATATATCAAGCTAAAAAAAAAAAAGATTTTAAATAAATATGTCACGTGAATAATAATGGAGTTGGAAATAATTTTTTCCTTAAAACATATTTACAAAATTAATTAAACAAAAGAATATATCATAATTGACAAATTAGTTAAATTATGTTTTCTTGTGTTAATAATAATTAGGTTAAAAAATTATTATAAGAAAATTAAAATAAAAGAGGTAAGCATAGCCACAAAGGAGGCAAGTTAAACAAAATTAAACTTGAGGGGAGGTTTATGTAATTATTCCTTTAGCTTTTTGACTATAATGACTTTGTTGATATACTACTCTAACTTGAGTGACTTTATTGATATAAAACAAACATCATTGATTTTGATAGTGAATTTGCTATAGTTGAATGGCCTTTTAAGTAATTCACTCCCAAATATAATGTCCATGGGAATCAAATAGTGTACTTCAGATTGTGATCCAATCACATTTCGAACATTGGAATTTGATTTTTACATTATATATCACTGTTTCTTATTGCTGTTTTGGTTGTTAAAGGAAAAAATATATATTTATGGATCTTTATATTTTAAATAATCCATTGGAACAGACATGCAAATGCATCAAATTCAAAGACCAGCTGATAGACGAGCAATCAAAGCACAAATTATATAACTAAATAGCTGTTGGTGTGTGTTGCATTTTAATATTCAAATTACAATATTAAAAGTGCATTATTTCTTGTCATGTCAGTGGCAAATTGACAAGAAAGGGGTGGTGTAATTCATCCTGCTAAATACTCACTAAGATTTAAATCTTGTAACCACAATTTCATGTTCTACCTCACTTATTAATATTCCACTACTTTGTATTTGGAAGAATTCTAGACCTATAAATAGTGGTGTTTCTTCCATCCGTTGGATAAAAAAAGATTGTGCTGAAGTGTGAAAACATGTTGTGATGTGAGGTTGGAGTAGTGAAAGAAAGAGGGCAATTTGCAGGATTGTCCTTCGATGGGGGTGGTCTTTAATTTTTGCTCCTCAAATTGGGGGTTTTTAACTTTTGTCCTTCGCTAAAAATTTCTTGGTTTCGGGTTCGAATCACAGCTCAGTCAAAAAAATTTAAAAAAAATGGCAAGACAGAGTTTTGCAAATCTACCCATGCAAATTCTGCTGCATGGACAGATTTGCAAAACTCTACCTTAAGGTTGCGATTTTTTTTTTTTTGCTGAGCTGGGGTTTGAACCCACAACCTCGGGGTATTAAGCGAAGGGAAAAACTTAAAGACCACCCCTAATGAAGGACAATCCGCGCAAAAAAAAAAAAATGAAAGGAAGAATTGAGAGAAAGAAAAATATTTTATGTCTCCAACTTAGTCACTACAAAAGAGAGTATTTTTGTGTCGAATGAAGGTGTTCTATGGTTGAGCTTTGGACTCTTCAACTAGCTAGTCCGTAGTCGGTTGAGTCACATGACGTTGATGGGTTGTTCTATCCTGGAGGAAAAAGTCAGAGTTATACTACTGAGCCGGTGAAGATTATGCCACAGTGGGCTTGGATCTCTTTAAAGAGAGCGAGATATCTGAGCCTCAACCTGAATATTTATTTAATTCTTTTTTTTTTCATTTTATTTTAATTTTCAACTGTAATAATTTGTGGTATATTCACCAACAATAGCAAAATTCGTCGTTAATCCTATTTAGCGATGAATTAATAACAGCTTATCAAATAATTATGTTAGCTATGAATGATTTAACAACGAAATTTGGATTTTTTTTTTTCTTTTATAGTATATATGTTATATTTACATGCAAATAAAGTATAGAGTGTACCGTAGTTGTGGGAAAGTCGCCTCAAATTCATAGGTTTTCAATCCCTAGTGTCAAAATCATGTTCCTCTGACGATTGTCAACCCATAAGTTAAAAAGACCAATAAATTCTGCAATAAGCACCTAAAAATTAAACCTATCAAATTAAAATTCTAGATTCGTCTACAAGGGCGGTTGGGAGAGAAAGGCCTCCATGGTCTAAAATCAAGTGAAAGGCCATGTGAGTTTTGGATAATGGACGAGTCCAAAAAATGCAATTATATATTTCAGTGCATTAACTTTGTGCTAAAAACAAACAGATTGGAAGTACTGATTATCAAACTTACATCACCAATATTGTCCTCTCTACAAATTAAATTGCTTTGAACTCTATGTAGCCGAAAGAGAACTTTTTTTATTAATATATATTAAGAAGAAAAAAGGGAAAGGATAACTTGAATATCAATTATTAAACTTTTAAGCAACAATTAGAAAATGGAGAGGAAGAATAGAGTACCGATATATCAAGTCTTCAATTGTACACAACGAAGGTTTGATACATGCATGTCGATGCTTTCACTACAAATTTGGTCTTCTCTCTTCCTAATAATCCAACCAATGGAATCTTATAAACTAATCAACGTTTTTAATCCTAAATTTTACAAATATACGCAACAAAATCATTTAAAAGCTATATATAGCTACATACGATTTGTGTGTTAAATATAAAGAAAAGAAGTTTGTACAGACATTGATCTATATGTCTGTTCAATTGGGGGGGGGGGGGGGGGGGAGGTGAAGGGATATTCGTGCACAGACATTGTTAAAAGTTTAATTACTCAGACACTAGTGATCTATAAATAACTTTTTACTCTAACGATCCAGGATTGTCGTGGGATTTATATAATTCATTCTTCTTTAATTATAGATCTCGAATTTGAGTCCTAAGCATGAAAAAATATAATAAAAAGCACTCCCCTTTCAGTGGACTTATAGGCGCTATTCGAATTAGTTGGAGTTCTAATACGGAATCGGACACCGAATTGAAAAAAAAAAATAGTTTCTTAGAAAACAAAATTGCATTGCATCAAATAGTGCAACTCAATAAATTGCATGCATGAATAAGATAGTAAATCGAACTAATCATGATCAAATAAAAAGTGAGTATTCTTTGATTTCACACTGAAATGGACATGCCCTCTTTGATCGCTCTTCACTAACTCTTTAACATTTGTAAGCAATTGAATGAAAGAGTTTTAGCTGAAGTGTAGAATATCAGTTGAAAAAGCTTACGAAGTGAATCAAGTTTGTTCAATTTATTGGAATCAGAAATTCCCATTTTGGGGGGATCACGATTTGGAATCTTGTGTTGCAAATAAAGAAATCGAGGGGCACAGATTCCTCGCCCCATTTGTAGCCTCGCAGTACCCTGTTCGTCCACGAGATGACATTTTCCACTTTAAGACCAATATATGTTGCATCCTCCATTTGAATTTATATGATGACATTTGGCTTAACATAATATTTAAGAAACAAGCAAAAAAAAAAAAACTAATTGATAAAATATTATTAAAATTGGTGGAATTAAATATGTCATAGCATTTTGTAACTATAAAAATATATTATTAGGTGAATATTTTGATATTAATTTTTTTTTTAGATATATAAAAAATGTTATTCATTTTTAAACGGATTCCTCACTTCTTTCTCTCATTCAAAACCGTGCATGAGATTTTCGTCTCGCACATGATTAGTCAATTCTATTTCTTGATGGGCGAGGAAAGATATAACTCACCGGTAGAGTGTCACCTTGACGTGGCTGAATTCAGTAGTTTTAAAAAAGAAAAAGTAACTTATAAAACATACATATGGAGAACCAAGGGCCTGAATGATTCAACGGTGTCGAGTGGAAGGGTTGCCGCTCACCAGATAAAAGTTACTTTAGGGATAACGTGTTAACCTTCCTTATAAAGAGCTCACATGAACGGAAAGATTTGGCACCTTGATGTCAGCTCTTCGCCATTGGGGTTGTTAGGATGCCTCAGCTGCATATATCATTGCACTTCTCACTTAACACCTATCATAATAATGAACGACTCGTCTAGCTCATTGCGACCTTCTCTAGAAGAGAATCGATGGGTTTACAGGCACCCATTAACTTTTATTTATACCATATATGTGATATTAAATTTTTTACCATATCCCTTTATAGTATATTGAAGATACCAAAGGTTCCTTGTTCCTCCATTAATTTGAGTACATAAAAGAAAATGGAAGAAGAGATGGAGGTGGAAGAAAGGGGGAAAACCCTAAGTTCAAATTGCCAATCTGATCGTGAAATTGTTACTAAATTGGTACCAAAATTTTGTGGTCAAAACGGCGTCACTCAACAAGTCAAAAGAATAAATATTGGGCCAAGACAAAATGTTGGTCCAAGTTTGAATTTTGCACAATTTCATTCTCAGCCAACTTAACATATGCACTTAACAGGCCCATCTCCAATTCAGTTGATGACATAAGAATAGATGATCAAATGCATACATCACAAAAATGTGTTGGGTTAATCTCAGCCCCTGATCAAGACCATGTACAGTTGTGTAGTAAAAGAATAGAAGGTTCGAAAATTGGTTACACTAGGAACCAATAGAAAGCTAGCAAGTGTATAGAGTAATTATTTTTTCTTTTCTGCAATTCTTTGTATAAACACATGAACAGATTGATCAATAAAGCATCCGGAAATTTTTACATTCTTGTGTTCTTTGATTTTGTTTTCCAACATGGTATCAGAGCAATACTAATTTACAGATTTGCAGATTTGATTTCTAATATTCTTGTTTTTCTAGATTTTCTGCTTTCACTGTTTTTTTTTTTGTTGGTTGTTCATCTTGTTTCTTCAAAATGGTTGAATCTGAAATAGCATACATTACCAATGCTACTGCTGCATCTACTGCCATAGACAGTAGCAGCCCATATTTCCTCCACCCTTCAGACTCACCAGGGATCTCCTTGGTGAACTCCATGTTTGAAGGGAAAGGATATGGTGGTTGGAAGAGAATTGTCTTGATTGCTCTGTCAGAAAGAATAAACTTGGATTTATTGATGGTAGCAACAAATCACCTTCTCTCAACAGCACTGAATTCAAATTTTGGAACAGGTGCAATGATATGGTGACCTAAATTTCCTGTCCAGAGAAATCTCAGACAATGTTCTTTATTCAAAATCTGCTGAGGAACTTTGGAATGACCCTGAGGCAAGGTTTGGACAAGTTAATGGTGCTAAGTTGTATCACCTACAAAAAGAGATGAGTGACTTAGTTCAAGGTTCAAACAATGTTTCCACTTATTATACTAGAATCAAGGCTTTATGGGATGAACTGGACACTTTATATACCAAAACAATGTGCTCATGTGCTTGTGAATGTGGAGGAAAAAATAAAGTGTTGAAATCTGTACAAGATGAAAGACTAATTCAATTTCTTATGGGACTAAATGACATTTTTGCAGCTGTTAAGAGTAACATCATAATGATGAGTCCCCCTCCCTCTGTTAGTCAAGCATATGCTCTGCTCATACAAGATGAGAAACAAAAGGAAATATCAATACACTCAAACTTTACTAATGATTCTTCTTTTTTCCTAGCTAACAGTAACAACAACCCAGGTGGACAGTACTCAGGAACTAAGAACTCAGGTTTCAAAGTAAAGAAAAATAATGTGGTTTTCTCCTTTTGTAAGAAGGTTGGACACTCAGTCGATAGGTGCTATAGAATGATTAGTTTTCCAACAAATTTCAAGTTCACTAAGACAAGAGGTTATCAGAGGGATGTAAAGAGCAATTTTTCTCAACCAGCTGCAGAAGCTAGTTACTCTAACTTCATCAATAGTGAGAATCTGAATCAATTAAGTCCTGAGCAATTCACTCAGCTAGTTCATCTGTTTACTTAGTCTAACGTGAATCAACAAAGTTCAGATGTTAATGCCAATGCTGCCCTGGCTGGTAATGTTTTGACTAAATCCATTTTTGCTTGATTTCTATTAATTCTAATCCTTGGATTCTACATTCAGGGGATACTCAACATATGTGTTTTGATTCTAAAATCCTTGTCAATCTTAGAGCTTTGCCTATCCCTGTTAATGTCAATTTGCCTAATGGTTTCAAGGTCAAAGATACTCATGCAGAAGTGTGTGTTTATTTCCTGAAATCACCATTCATAATGTTCTCTATGTGCCTTCTTTCAGACTTAACCTTTTGTCTATTCATAATATGTGTACTCAGTTACAGTGTCTAATCACTTTTCATCCACTCAATATGTTTTGCAGGCGCCTTCAGTGAAGAGGTCTCTGGTACTTGGTCAAGCTAGTCATGGACTCTATCAACTCTTTCCTACTAGTACACAACCTAGGAGATCTCCCAAGACTCATGATGCTTCATTTTCAGCTTCTAGTTTTTCTCATTTTCCTAGTTTTCCTACTTGTATTTTAGCTCCTGTTTCAGTTTCAGTCAAGGATTTTTCTAATGTTAGTTTATGGCATGTAAGGTTTGGGCATATGCCTTTTTCATCAATGAAGAATCTTGTTTCCTTTCCTTTTAAATCTATCTCTGATTGCAAATGTGATGTTTGTCCTCTTGCTAGACAATCCAGATTGCCTTTTACTCAAAGTACCATAAAAACCAAGAGCATTTTTGAACTAATACACATTAACACATAGGGGCCTTATAACAAAGACACCTACAATGGATACTAGTATTTTTCAACTATAGTGGATGATTTTAGTAGGGTAACATGGACTTATCTCTTAAGCACCAAAGGAAATGCTTTCACCATGCTCAAACAATTTCTAGCTATGGTAGAAAGGCATTTCAACACACAAGTCAAACAAATAAGGTCAGATAATGCTTTAGAGTTGGGAAAAGGGACTGTTGCTTCTGAATTTCTTTCTTCTCAGGGGATTTTACAACAAACTTCTTGTGTAGCAACTCCACAGCAAAATGGGATTGTGGAAAGAAAACATAGGCAATTATTGGAAATATCTAGAGCCTTATTGTTTCAATCACATTTACCCATAATCTATTGGGGGAAGTGTCTCTTGGCAGCTACTTACTTCATAAATAGATATCCTTTTAAAGTCTTACAAGGGAAAACACCTTATGAAGTTATTTACAAGCACCCTCCCAATTACCAACATCTAAAATGCTTTGGTTGTCTCTGTTATGTATCCACTCTATCTCTGTTATGTATCTACTCTAACTCAAAACAGGTCAAAATTTTCCCCAAGAGTAATTGCTTGTGCATTTATTGGTTATCCATTTGGTCAAAAGGGGTATAAAGTCCTAGATCTTAAGATAGAGAATTTTTTGTTTCTAGGGATGTAGTTTCTCATGAAAAAAACTATCCTTTCAAGTCCTCTATAGTATTTGGTCCTACATCTATTTTTCCTTCTTCAAATTCTACAAACTCACCATCCTACTCTGATGACGGTATACCTCCACCTTCACCAACTTCTACACATTCATCTTCAACTTCTCAATCAAATCCCTCTAATCCCTTACCATCTGAACCTATAATCCAGGATGAACTAGACAACACACTTCCTAATGCTATCCCTGCTACACAAACTAGGAAATCAGCAAGAACATACAAAGAACCTGCTTACCTCTCAGACTACATTTCTAGCAATGTTTATTTGACTGATCTTACTACTTGCTTTTCCTCTCCAGTTTCTCCTACTGTTTTTCCTTTTGCTGTTTTAACCTCTGATAATCAACTACTTTTTAACTCTATTTCACACATAATAGAACCTACTAGTTTCAGTCAAGCTTCACTTGCATTCAGGGTGGAAACAGGCTATGTCTAATGAAGTTGAAGCTCTAGAGCTGAATCAGACTTGGGAGGTTATGGAGTTGCTTAAAGGACAAAAGGCTCTACCTTGTAAATATGTATACAAAGTCAAACACAGGTCAGATGGTACTATTGAAAGATTGAAGGCAATATTAGTGGTCAGAGGAGATATTTAAAGAGAAGGTATTGATTTCACAAAGACCTTCTCTCCAGTTGTAAAAATGACAACTATCAGGGCTATTTTAACAATTGCTGTCAAGAAACAATGGGACATTTTTCAGTTGGATGTGAACAATGCCTTTTTGCATGGAGATCTCAATGAAGAAGTGTACATAAGATTTCCAGTAGGCATGAATCCACCTAGTCTTAATCATGTGTGCAAATTACAAAAGTCCTTGTATGGCTTGAGGCAAGCATTAAGGCAATGGTATGCCAAGCTTGCAGGAACCTTAGTTTTTAAAGGATTTGTTGCTTCTTTGAATGATTATTCAGTTTTTATCAAAAAGTCTGGTGATCTAATTGCCATTATGGTAGTTTATGTGAATGACATTATTTTAACAGGAAATGACATCTCAAGTATGCAGCACCTAAAAAAGTTTCTTGATGCAGAGTTTAAAGTAAAGGATCTTGGTGCTTTGCATTATTTTCTTGGGATAGAGATGATCAGAGAGGATCATGGGATTATCCTCACTCAAAGAAAGTTCACCTTAGAGTTATTGTCTGAGTTTGATGTTTCACATTTGCCCTTAGTTTCTTCTCCATTGGACCCTTCTCAAAAACTTTCAGCTGATTCAGGGGATTTAATTTATGAGTCTACCATTTATAGGAGATTGGTTGGTAAACTAAACTATTTGACACATACCAGGCCTGACCTATCCTATGCAGTTTAACACCTTAGTCAGTATATGCAAGAACCTCATATGCCACATTTTACTGCAACTTTAAGGGTGGTTCGTTATTTAAGAAATGATCCAGGGCAAGGACTATTTTTATCTTCCAATCCTTCTTTTTCTATACAAGCTTTTTTTGATGCGGATTGGGGGGCTTGTGTGGATTCTAGATGTTCAATTAGTGGTTTCTATATCACATTTGGTGGTTCCCCTCTTTCATGGAAATCTAAAAAAACAGGTATCTATATCTCTTTCTTCAGCTGAAGCTGAATATAGATCCATGAGAAGGGTGGTCGCAGAAATTACCTGGCTTGATCGATTGTTGACCTATTCTGGTTGTTCTCCGACTCTTCCAATTTCAGTGTTGTCTGACTGCCAAGCCGCCATCAAATTGCTCGCAATCCAGTTTTCCACCAACGTACTAAGCACGTGGAACTGGATTGCAATTCGTTCGACAACAGTACCTTGCCAGATTAATTTCTCTGTCATTTGTACCAGCTTCATCTCAGCTAGCTGATTTATTCACTAAACCGTTGTCTGATGTCTCTCATCAGTCCTTAATTAGCAAGTTTGGTCTCCGTTTCCCTCCCCTCCAATTTGAGGGGGGTGTTGAATATAAAAAAGGTTCCTTGTTCCTCCCTTAGTTTGAGTACAGAAAAGAAAATGGAAGAAGAGATAGAGGTGGAAGAAAGGGGGAAAACCCTAAGTTCAAATTGCCAATTTGATCATGAAATTGTTACTACATTGGTACCAAAATTCTGTGGTCAAAACAGCGTCACTCAACAAGTCAAAAGAGTAAGTGGGCCAAGACAAAACGTTGGGCCAAGTTCGAATTCTGCACAAGTTTATTCTCAAACCAATGTAACACATGCACACAACAGGCCCATCTCCAATTCAGGTGATGACATGAGAATAGATGATCAAACGCATACATCACAAAAATGTGCTGGTTAATCTTAGCCCCTGATCAAGACCATGTACAGCTGTATAGTAGAAGAATAGAACGTTCCAAAATTGGTTACAGTAGGAACCAATAGAAAGCTAGCAAGTGTAAGTAATTATTTTTTTCTTTTCTACAATTCTTTGTATAAATACATGAACAGCTTGATCAATAAAGCATCCGGAAATTTTTACATTCTTGTGTTCTTTAATTTTTCTTTCCAACATAATATTAGATTGTGACCCATTATTATTATATTACCTTGAGATTCCTATAAGAGTTCCTATATTTCACTATTTTGAAGAGACGTTAATAGCGCGTAATAACGGAGTTGCGCAAAAATAGCTATTGATTTACTCTTCCCGTCCCAATTTAAGCATCTTAGTTTGACTAGCCATGGAGTTTAAAAAATAAAGAAAGACTTTTGAATCTTTTGTCCTAAATTAAAATTGCGTATAATGTACTGTCCTTTAAATCTCGTGGTTATAAATTTGTCATGTAAGATGTTTGAATTGTCAACTTACTAAATATAAAAAGAAAAAATCTTTTCGGGACATACCAAAAAAGGAAGTAAGATACTTAAATTAGAACGGATAGATTATTTTACTCGGGGAAAGGGCAACAGGGAATGAGCAGTTGTTTGAAACGAGGGGCAGAGTTGAAAGGAGACAGTATATATCCTCCCCTTATACAGCCTGTCTGTCATTCATTGAGTTTACAGATTGACAAGGCCACTGCCCATTAATGGCAATAGCAAAACTAGAATTGAAAGGCCATCCCTTATTTTTCCCATTTTAGTTCGCTCCACTTCTTGCATTTGTATGTACTGTAGTTATTACTGCATGGTCTCAATTCTTTTTGTATGTTAAAAACAGATTCTTTTACTATTTAAAATATATGTAACTTTCTTTTTTCTTATGAAATGATCTATAGTCGAACAATTATGTATAGTTTGTTCTAAATCATAAATTTCAAAAGAGAAAAATATATCACACAAATTAAAATGGATAAAATACTAAGTAATATTTTCCTCTATTGAAGAGGAAAAACAAAGAGACAAGCTTAAGTTTTATGTTTGAGTTGAAATATCCAGCTTTTTTTTAAAATAACATTCTAGAAATTGAAAAGTACTAGTACTATATTAAAAAGTTTCATGATTAAACATAATTTTTTGTAGAAATAGTTAGATAAATAATGATATGACAAAATAAATATTTTGTCGAGGCAGATGAAGATTGACTTTCGAGTGCATGCGAAGGTAAAAGGAACTTAACTTTGAAATCCGCCAGTCGAACAGAAGCATAAGTAGCCTCAGTGATCCAATAGGGGCAAGGGGACGAGTAGTTGATCAATAATAAAAGTTGATCTAGAAATAAAAGAATGATCTTCCCAACTGCTCATAAGAAAGATTTGAGATCTCGACACCGGCTCTTTGCCACCTGAATAGTTCTATGTCTCAAATTTTGATAAGTTATTTACCATATAAAGCGGTACCTGAATTGTATTCAAAACGTCATAAGACATAAGTTAGCCTTACAAATTCAACAGGGGCAAAGGGACGAGTAGTTGCTCCACGATAAAAGTTGATCTAGCAGAAAAAAATGATATTTCTAAGAGCTCATATTAACAGAAAGGTTTGACATCTGGATATCAGCTCTTCGTCACCTGGGTTATTTTATACTTCAAGTGTTGAGTTGTTTGCCCTTAAAAGGTATCAAAATTGTATCCAAGACGTCGTGAGATAGTTCGATCAATATTATGAATATTATAATTATAATAATTATAGTATTATTTTGTCCTATTGTTACACAATTGACATGGCTTTTTGGTACTTCACTCAATCCATTCTCACCTCCTACTTATATACCTCCCTTCTTTCTTCTCTCCTACTTATATACCTCCTCCTTGCATCTCTCCCCATTTATTCTTCGCATAAAGTTCTCCTTAGTTCATTCATCCATCTTCCTCCATTTTCTAATAATACAATCAACTAGGCGAATCCATTGAATCAAACAAAATGGGTATATGCAATTCGTGTGAATCTACATCTGTTGCTACGGCAAAATTAATACTACAAGATGGAAGATTACAAGAGTTCTCATATCCCATAAAAGCTTCATATCTCTTACAAAAAGATCCAACCATTTTCATTTGTAACTCGGATGAAATGGACTTTGGAGATATGATTTCCGCCATAAATGGTGATGAAGAGCTTCAATTAGGTCAACTGTATTTTGCTCTGCCTTTGAAGAGGCTAAGAAGGAGGCTTAGGGCGGATGAAATGGCAGCGTTAGCAATGAAGGCTAGTTCTGCGTTGAAAAGAAGTAGTAGTAGTTGTTGTAGAGATAAATGTGGGTGGCGTAATAAGGAGTTTGTATTTTTTGAAGGGAAGGGCGGTTGCAAAGTGGCGAGGAAAGTGGCAGATGGTTCATTGAGAAAAGGGAGGAATAGTGGTGGTGGTAGTGGAAGGAGAGGGAAGCACACAACGAGGTTGAGTGCAATACCGGAGTAGGATAAAACCTTGTTTTGATAACTTTTTGTTCTATCGGGTAAAAATACCTTTGCAAGAAGGATAAAATAGTTGAGGTGCTCGCGAATAGATCAGAACGTGGCGGTCACAGAAAAGAAGAAAGGTATTGTGGATAGGATTAACCTTTCGGTCATTGAAATTATGTAAAAAGACATATTTTGAAAGGATGAAAATTGGAGATTGATCTTGGAAAACGCGCGAGATGAAATTACAATTGATTTTGGAGGTGTTGGAAGCAACATCCGAAGATCAATCTGATCCCTTGCATTAGAGATCAGAGAAGGAGAAGTGAAAAAGGGTAAGGAAAGTTGTTGTTCGTGATGTGAAAGATTTTCACTCATATCACTAGAGTAGCAATAATTGTTAATCTTTGGATTACGGTGTTGTTCATTTTATTTGTAAATAGTAGGTTTTGTAAATACGTTGAGATTCAATCTTTTGTAAATACGTTGAGATTCAATCTCTATTATTTGGGTGATTCAAAATTGGTGTTGTTTTTCTATGATATTTTCTTTGCTGCTTATTAACGATAGTTGGGGTTGTATCATAATTTTAATTTTTACCCTGAAAGTCAAAGGATTTGATAAGCCATTCGGATTATGGAATCAACAATCATGATCGCAATTTGCGTGACATTTTCATTTACTAATTACCATCAATCACTGTAACTTTAATATAGGAATAGTAAATAACATTAACGCGTCATGAATGGTAATATATGATAGCTATTAATGTTAAGGTGGCATTTTTTTGAAGTTCTTGCGTTTGGAAATTCTGTTTTTGAATTTTTGGCATAAATTTTGGACTAAATCTTGAATAATTTTCTCTTTTATTTCTTGAAAATTTTCGAACTTAGTCTGCCAACTCTCTCAATGACTGGAAAACACCAAATGGTCAATTCGAAAAGTTGAAAATTACGAGACATTTAAAGATGATAAGGACAGAACCGAAACAAAAGAAGATGATAAGGATAGAGGAGGGTTGATCTCTGTAAACGTTTATTTGCACACGATATTTATACTAAACAAAATAATTTAATTTTAGCTGATAAAAGTTAATATTAAAGTTATAGTATTTAACTATAAATTAAGTGACAAATATATATATGAAAAATATATAGTGTCTTGTATTCATCGATTTGGTATTCGCTGTTGAGTACATTTTCGGCCATTTTGTTTGCAGAAAATGCCACCAACGTACGCCATCTTTTAGGGCATGGAGCATGGATGATAAATACGCGGTGGATAAGAGCATAATACTAGTTTAAAATTGTAAGGAAGAAAACAAAGTTATAAATGTCGCCAAAATAGAGACAAAGTTAGATTCCGCCTGACGAGGACACCTAGGTCATGCCAGAAATTACTAGGACCATATATGCTACTAATATAATTATTCTAGCTAGCTGTATTAATGTTTTAAACAACATTACTAATCAAAATGAATGGGATGAATTATTGCAACAATTTAGGAAGTCAATGGAAGGACACATAAATAGCTACTATTTGAACTTGCAAGTAGACATTGGCTGGTGATTAAATTGATGTACACTATTGGCTGGTGAAACCAGTTGAAGACTCTTGAATTACCAGCAAGATATCTTGGCTCTCGGTATGGACGGATGATGTTAATTGTATAATTTAACTTGTTATAGCATATTATTATGTATTATTTTTTATATTTACTAATTTAACCTATATGTGTGTTTATAAAAAATAAAAAAAAAACTTAAAAACAACAGTATTTCCTGGCAATTAAACACAAAAAATTTAGGAGGAGAAAAATAACTTTCTTCATTTTTATTTTTCTCCATTTTAGCCGGTGTTGGATAATGAGATAAAGTCTCTTATTTTGGGAAAAAATTCTGAAAAAGATTTACCTTTCAAACCACACGCAGCCTATGGTATACTACGTTTTCTTGCATGTGGAGAATTACTTCAAAGCATCTATAGGGAAGACTGAACAATTTCTCATCGAATTTCAAGTTCGGAGTGAATGAATAATGAAGATTATTAACTACCTAACTGTTAAATATAATCCTAATAACTAAGTGGATAGGACTCTATATTCTTAAACTACACTAAAATTAACTCTAACGTGTACCCACTAATTGTTTTAGGGATCACCAAGTTTTGATCCCAAACGGCACCTCTCTCTTTTGAATTCAATAATTATTATTAATTTCTTCACTAACGACAGATGCTCTACCACTATAATAAGTACCATTTTTAAAAGTGACTGAGATGAACCTAACACTGAAGTCATGCATAATAATCACGGAAGATCTTTTATGGTAATTGATAACAGAAATCTTTCTAAAGGTCATGGAAATAAGCTAGTTATTGATGCGGCTCAATCAAATCAAACATAGACAAGTCAAAAGATTTCGGTAACGGAAATAATGAATATACGATTACACGTGATCATTAGGTGCATGACTCTATCGAAAGGCAATAGGTTGAAGAAAATAAATTGTCTACGTTTACTTTACACTAAACATGAATGCAAGACATGCTGCATATATAAACTTCTATTTTTTAATCGTGATCAGGAGATATGTATTTTCATTTTATTTATATATTTTGCATGGCGTGAATGCTGAATGCAAGTACTAGCAACATGATTATGGGGCTTTTGTTGAGACATAAAATTATATTTTTTTAAGAATAGCTAAAGATCTCTCTAAACTTGTCGCGTTTTATTCAGATCCCTTTTAAATTATGCCTGATTCGAGTTATCTCCCTATATTTGACTATTTTTATAATCGTTAATCCCCCAAATAATAATTGGTCCTAGATCCTAGTTATCCCTTCGTGTTCGCACCTGCTACTCTTCTCTATTTACATCCGACACCTCTATAACCTACTCCATGATCTCCCCCGGCGATCTTTCCCCATGATTTCAATAGTTAATGTCATGTTTATTGCAGCTTTATGCAACCACCCTCTATGTAATAATATGAATAGAGGCATAAAATGTGATGTATGACACTTGGAAGAATATAAGAAAATATCTACACTCTCATCTTCTGTATCTCTTTCTTTGCTTTGCCTGCATTTGTCGTTTCCTCTTATTTTACAACAAATGACTAATGTAATTAGGCGCATATTAATGTAACCTGAATTGCGCTGATATATGACTGTGGTGAAATCAAGAATTTTCAAAAAAGAATTACAAGAATGTTACACACCTAAAATTCTATGAGTAGGATAGCCTTCAGGTATAACATAATTAATACACTTTGAAACACAAGCTTTTGAAACGTACCTTCTTAGATGGTACGTAATTGTCAAATGAATCGTACACAAAGAACCACGAATCTAAGTACAACACATGGAGTAAAAAAGAGATTATCTCGACTGGCTGGCGTTTAGATTTTAGACCCACAAAGTATCTAAGCAGGTTGGCAATTTGACACTAATCATTCCATATTCAATGGATACGTTAGTTTTATTAATAATTGTAGGAATATAATAAGTCTGGAAGCTCAGAAAATTGCCATTTTGAGTGTTGTTTTGCCGGTTGGTAGACCCTCAACACTGCAATTATATTTTCAAACCCAAATTTCAATGGAAATCAAATAATGTACTACTTCAGATTGTGATCCAATCACATATCGAAGCATTGAATTTGATTTAAATTTTACATTATATCACTGTTTTGGTGTTATTCAAGGAATACATATATATTTGCGGATCTTTAATTTTTAAATGAAACCATTATATTGGAACAGACATGCAACTGCATCAAATTCAAAGACCAATTGATAGAAAAGAGCAATTAAAATGCACGTGCATGCATCAGTAGATTTACTGTACTCACTTCAAAAATAAACATACCAACCAATAATAAGTTATATATTTAAAGCTCCAAGGGAAAAAAAAAAGGAATTAACGACGGATAAATTATGTAGCTAAATAATAAAATTTGTCACTAATTCTATTTAGCGATGAATTACCAACAGATTATACAAAAAAAAAAAACTATGTTAACTATGAGTAATTTAACGACGAAATTCATAGCTAATTTCAAAGTTACTTATAATATATTATATTTACATGCAAATAAAATATAGGGTATGCCGTAGTTATGGAAGTAGTCATATCTGCAACTGCCAATTGGACGCCATGTTAACGACCTCAAATTCATAGGTTTTCAATTCCTCTAATGTCAAAGTCGTGTCCCTTGACGATTATCAACCCATAATTTTAAAAGAATGATGAGTTCAGTAACAAGAATCTAAAAGTTAAAATTTTGAATTCGTCTTTAGAAACTAGTGGGTGGGAGAAAGGCCCCAAAGGTGTAAAATCTAAATGAATGACCATGTCAATTTTGAATAATGGACGAGTCCAAAAGTTGCAATTACACATTTATATTCAGTGCTTTAATTTCGTGCTAAAACCAAACAGATTGGAAGTCCTGCTTATCAAACTTACATCACCTATATTGTCCTCTCTGCAAATTAAATTGATTTGACTTTATACAGCCGAAAGAGAACTTGTTTTATTAAAAAAAAAAAGTATTAAGAAGCAAAAATAAAAAAAGGATAACTTGAATGTTCAATCACTAAACTTTTAAGCAACTATTTACACAATCGAGAGGAAGAGCAGAGTAGGAAGAAAAACGACTTATCAAGTCTTCAATTGTACTTTTCTGCTGGCGTCTCCTTATAGACATAGAAAGTTTGATGCATGCATGTCGATACTTTCACTACAAATTATAGGCCTTTTCTCTCTTCCTAATAATCCAACCAGTGGAATCTTATAAACTACCCAACGATTTTTATCTTAACTTTTACAAATATACGCAACCAAAGCATTTAAAAGCACAATTTGTAAGTCAAATATATGCATGTTCAACGGAAAAAGGGCGAGGGATATTGTAATGACCCGTTTGGTCGTTTAGATATTTTAACTCTTTTACACATGTTGATCCTTCCCCTAGCTTCATTAGAGCGTGTTTGACTTGTAGGAATGGGTGAAACAGTTCCTGAGGTAGTCGAGCGAGTCTTGGTCAAATTGAGGAAATTAGAAGCTTAGACAGAGGCGGAGCCAGGATTTCAAGTCTGGGGGTTCGAATCATAAGACAGGACAACGACCTCAAGCTAATGTATAACAACCGTTAAACTAACGAACAAGTATCGGTATTTAATATATTCAAAAAGGCAACAAACTACTTATACACTACATAAATATAAGCATTATCATTACAATTGCACTCGACGAGTTGTCATCTTTTGAAAACGATCAATGATCGCATCATTAGGTACACTTTCAAATACTTCATCCTCTATATAACAAACTAAACAATCATTCAAAAAGTCATCACTAATTCTACTTCGCAAGTCATTTTTAATAAACTTCATTGAGGAAAAAGCTCTTTCCACTGTTGCAGTAGCCACAGGTAATATCAAGCTTAACTTCACAAGCAAATAAACAAGTCCCCATGTCTTGTGCATATTTGATTTAACCAACGCCATCGAAAGATCTCCAAGTCCTTTCAAATTTGAAAAAGCTTTGTCCACTTCTCTCACATAGTAAATATAATTGTCAAGATCAAAACTAAGATCATCAAGCTTGGAAGCACCGAACTCATTTGGATAATAAGTAGCAAGCTTCATGATCCTGTTTTTATCATAATTTGCAAAAGAATTCTCGGGACTCAAACTAGCCATGCCAAGAAGTAGATCAGTATTCACTTCACTAAAACAATTGTTAAGCTCTGAAAGTTTCAAATCAATAACAGCATAAAAAACTTCCACACGCAAATGATGAGAATATATAACACTTGAGCTTTTACGCTTCGACTTTCCAAGACCATACTTCTCATTCATTTCAGGGATCATAATACCATTCTTTTCACAAAATAAGGAGACGTCTTCTACCAAAGAATTCCATTCAGATTCCCTCATTGATTGCAATTTTCTTTTTGTGAAATCAACAAGCTTCATAGCACTAACAATATCTTGATCTTTTCGTTGCAAAGCCATATTCAAATCATATGTAATCGCCAAAATTTTCAACATCAAATGCAACATGTAGATAAACTCATAAGATCTAATGTCTTCCACTAGACTTTTTGCCATTGCTTTCTCATGATAATTTGCACCCTCATTTGCAAGAACTCCAAGTACATGCACAATTGATGAGAATAAGGAAATGAAGTTACGTACCGTCTTAAAATGAGATCTCCAACGGGTATCACCAGGCCTTTGAAGTCCAAGTTCTTGATTTAATCCACTTCCCGTATGAACTTCACCGAGCACTAGTAATTCCTCTAATTTTTCAGCTTGATCATCTCGAAGCATCTCCCTACGCTTAAAAGAACCTCCAACGATATTTAAAACATTGGCAAGAATGTCAAAAAAATTATTCACATCATGATGTTTTTTTTGCAACGGCTACAAGAGTCAATTGCAATTGATGAGCAAAGCAATGTACGCAATATGCTGAAGAATTATCTTTCAGAATCAGAGTTTTAAGACCATTAATTTCTCCTTGCATGTTACTAGCTCCATCATAACCTTGTCCCCGTATTTGAGATCGACTCAAAGAATGGTCTAAAAGCAAAGAATAGATCGCTTCTTTCAATGACTTTGCAGATGTATCTTTCACATGAACAAGACCAAGAAAACGCTCAATAATTTTACCCTCCTTGTTTACATATCTCAAGACAAGAGCCATTTGTTCCTTATGAGAAACATCCTTAGACTCATCAACCAATATCCCAAAGTAATCTCCGTTCAAGTCTTCAATAATTGCATTCACTGTTTCTTTTGCACAAGAATTCACAATGTCTTTTTGGATATCGGGAAAAGTCGTGGTGTTATTTTTTGGAGCTTTTTCTAGTACCACATTTTTCACATCTTCCTTCTTATCGGCATACCAATTTAAGAGATCTAGAAAATGACTCCTTCTTGTAGAAGTTACACACTCATTGTGACCCCGGAAAGGCATTCCTTCTTTTAAAAGATACCTTATCACATCAACCGAAGCATTCAAGCGAACCCGATAATCACCTTTAAATTTCTCAAAAGGCTTGTCAAATGAAGTTAGAATAGATTGTTCTTGACTCATCAAATCTAGCATCATCATGAAACATCGAGTATGAACACTATTCACTTCTCCCACATGCTTTTCAGCTTTTCTATACCTTTATTCCAATTTCGAAAACCTTTCGTTGTGAAAGCATCACTTACTTTTCTTCCATATCCTCCAAGCTCATTTTTAAACAAGTAACAACATAAGCAAAATGCTGCATATTTTTTAACACTATATTCTAACCATTGAGAATATGGATCGTTAAACCAATCGGGATTAAAACGATGCAATTCTCCTCCAATATCTCTACTTGGAAATTCAAATTCTTCAGGTTGGAAAGGTTTCTTTAGTATGTAATATCTCCTCACTCGGTCACGTATATTAGGAGAAAATTTCGACATTTGTTTTCTTTCAGCAGGATCTGATTTAAGATCCAAATCAGCCAACACTTTGTCATTATCCGATGCATTGAAAAGATTGACAGGCGACGAAGAACTTGGCAAATGAGAACTTGGCAAAGGAGAGCTAGGAATAGTATTTGAAGGAGCTTGAGGCTTGAAGAAATTCGCGATCATCTTGACTTTTGCTTAAAGATCCTAAAAGTCAAGAAAACACAAATTACACTTCAAATTTTAGAGAGCATACAAAAGCAATATAAATCTGCTGTAGTTCGCCATAGCTTTTAAAGGCTATTAACATTTAACAATCAAATAATCTTAGTGTAGACTCATCTAAAAACAGCATTTGCACTTCTTTAATTAATCATAGTTCACAATCTTAAAGTAATTTATTTTGCAAAAAAATATCTTAAGCTTGGTCTCATATTTAAAGAGAAACATATTGCACTCTATGTTGGTACAATTTATATGCAGATAAATATCATACATGTAGATAAATATCATACTGATACATGTCAAATTCAGGAATTCGGAGCTACAACAAACAACAAGGGAACAACAATTGCTGGATAAGACAACAATTTCAAAGAGAAACAAGAGGAAATTGAAGATAACAATGGATACCGTACTGGATATTTGCACAATCTGGATGACACAAACGCAAAATGGGTTCTTCAACTGCAACATTCGAGCTAAATGGGTACCGATCTGGAGTAGCTTGAAGAAATAAACTCAAATAGCTGAGCTTAGATGGGAGAATTTCTATAGATTTAGATTTCCATTTTTTTGTGGTTTGTTGAACTGCACTTTCCCTTTTGTTTTTTTGCTTTATGTTTTGTTTTTTTGTCTTGTGGACCCTTTGTTTTAATATTAATAAAATCAGCCCCTTTTGGGGCCTTATTTAAAAAAAAAAGAAGGGAAAAAAGAAAGTAGTGTTTTATATCAAAGAAAACAAAAAAGAAAGCAATGGGTGCTAGCGGGATTCGAACCTGCATCACGAGTGGGATAGTACTTCGTTAGGCACTACCCAGCCACTGAACCGTTTGCTTGCTTATATATGGGGGTTCGCAAGTAAATGTTATCTATATTTACTAATTTTTCTAATACAAATACAGGGTCTACGAAAAAGCTGGGGGGTTCGGCCGAACCCCCCTATATAACTATAGCTCCGCCCCTGCTTATAGACATAGAAAGTTTGATGCATGTATGTCGATACTTTCACTACAAATTATAGGCCTTTTCTCTCTTCCTAATAATCCAACCAGTGGAATCTTATAAACTACCCAACGATTTTTATCTTAACTTTTACAAATATACGCAACCAAAGCATTTAAAAGCACAATTTGTAAGTCAAATATATGCATGTTTAACGGAAAAAGGGCGAGGGATATTGTAATGACCCGTTTGGTCGTTTAGATATTTTAACTCTTTTACCCATGTTGATCCTTCCCCTAGCTTCATTAGAGCGTGTTTGACTTGTAGGAATGGGTGAAACAGTTCCTGAGGTAGTCGAGCGAGTCTTGGTCAAATTGAGGAAATTAGAAGCTTAAAGTAAAAAACTTTTGACCAATAGTTGACTTTTGGGTAAACGAACTTTTTTAAAATTTCATCCATTCCATGAGGTCTAGAGAGTCGTTATTAACTTGGTGGGGTGATTGGTTCGGTTCCCGAGGCACCCGGGAGCATTTTGGTCCCTTGGTTGGAAACTTATTTTTGGGGTTTAGGGGGTTGACGGGGTCAAGATGAGCTCCATTGAGAATTTTGAGGGCACGGGTGAGGTCGTAGCGTGTTTTTACATAGGTATGCATGTTTGGTTTGTACCAGGGAGGTCTCGAATGAATGTTAGGTTTTGGGTTGAACTTGGTGAAAACCAGATTTTTGCTGGTTTCTGGTGTGCCGCTTTTGCGGTGGTTTGGCCTCATCTACAGGCCCACCTCAGCGAAGCTTGGTCCTCATATGCAAGGGTTTGACTTGTTAAGCAGTTTCGTATCTGCGAGGTCTTTTCCGCAAGCGCGAGACCGCACCTGTGAAAGTTGTCCCGCATCTACGAGATGCTGACTTATTTAATGAATCCGTATCTGCAGACATTTCTCTGTAGATGTGATATCGCTTATGGGGGCACGGGTACCGCAGATGTGAAAATCGTTGTTTCCAGATCCTTAAAATCCCTAACTCGAACCATTTCATTTCATTCATCAAATTGAAACCTAGAGGAGATTTTGGGGCGATTTTGTGGAGCTTTTGGATGAATTTTCTTTGGGTAAGTTCTCTACTCTCTCTTTATGATTTTATTTTGTTTAAATAAAGAATCTATTGTAATTTTTCATGAACTAGTTGGGAAATCGGGTCATAAACCCTAAGATGTTTTTATGAATTTTATTCAATCCAAATGAAGTTTTGTTGGGGCATTTATTAGTTTCTAATCATCTAATCAAGGGATAATTAATCCCTAAGCTTGGATCTTCCATTTATCTCAAGAATCTTAGTTATGGAAATTAGGGTTTATCTTAGTTATGGAAATTGGGGTTTTCCCTAAAATTGGGGATTTGTTATTTATGATGAAATTAATGCTAAATTTGGACTAGTTTGTGTTGATAATTTTATGTTTGGACTTCTTAAGTTTTGGATTGACCTTTTCCAACTAAATTTTCGTTTTTGCCCTTGTGGGCCCGAGTTTCCTTTTTAAAGGTGTTTTCGATGCGAATCATATTATACAAATATGGGTATCGTTAGACTCGGTTTCTAATGTCGAATAACAATTTGATAGACTTCGACTGTTCGAAGGCAATTCGTAAAGGGAAGGCTCGAGTTGGATAGTTTATGGCACCTGCTCGGCACTGAGGTAGGTTCCGGCTTACCTTGTGGTTAGACTTCAATTAGTGAAGCATATGTAGCTGTTAGGCCTTCGGTCATGGCGTGGAGGTGAATCCAATTAGGTTGGTTCTGTCAGTTGTTATGTGAACTTGTCGCCATTTTTGTTGTATTCATGAGTTGTGTTTACATTCATCTCTCTCTTGACATTTCACTTATCATCGGAAAAGGGAAGGAAATTGAAAATGGCTTGACATTGTGTTGTGTGTTTCATGACAAGTAACGGATGAGATTTTGGTATGATTACTGTTGATGTTGATATCATGCATGGCATACATTCTTATTTCATATGATGATATGATATGAATTGTGATTTGAAATGTTGATAAGTGAAAGAGTGTAGGCTCTGAGGTCTTTGTCGATGAGAGTCTGTGATCCGAGGTCGTTACCGCAGCAGAATGTGTGCTCGTGATCCAAGTTTATTTACCGAAGTGAGAGAGTGCTCGTTAGCCAAGGTCTTTTGTCGGGACGAGGGGTACAAGGACTTCGCGGGTTCCCCATGGGTCATGACTTCGAGGCATTGCCCTTAGAATGTGTGTACAGATTGGAAGGTTGTCCATTGCGTTGCATTGCATATACAATTTACTTATTTATCCTTGACTGTGTACATGGCATCTTATGCATTTGACTGATGTTGTACTTTGACTGATCTTATACTTGCGACTGTTCATGGAATGTACTTGATTGCTTATGTATTTACTTGTTAATTGCTTCTTTTATATATGTAAACTAATTGTTATCGGCCTATGATGCTTACCAGTACTACTGTTGTATTGATACTACTCTTGTTGCACTTTTTCCTTGAGTGCAGAGTTCGTCGCTATTTCTACCTCTCAGCCTTACGAGTGATCCCGAGGCCTCCTTGCCGGAGTTTTCAGGGTGAGCTATTAGATGGATCCGTAGCCCGGAGAACTAGAATAAGAAAAGTAAAGATAGAATGGTGCCCCACGAACAATTATGTGGGCTCACCGAATAGTCTCGAAAGCAGCAAGTTCTCTTAAGTCATGGGCGTATCGCGAACCTGCTCCTCAATGATACCTACCGTACCATCAAAAACAACAATGGTATGCCTGAGTACTGGGTACTCAGTGAGTGTCTAAGAGGAAATAGTTAACAAAACAAGATATGATGAATAAAATCAATGAAATGATATCAATGAAAATAACAGTTCAAACCCAGGAATAAGGTAAGTCAGCAACATTAAAGAGTCATCAGAGAATCCAACAACGAAGGACACATTAACTTAACTCCTTACCATTTACCATGCCACGTATTTCACTTACGAATTCAATATCACCATAAGCCACTCACAGGTAACAAGATACGAAACAAGCCACTCACAGGAAAATCAATCAATTGGTACTCCGGGTAAAGAAACCATGGAGGCTAATCGTCCTCTGGACTAACACAGCAACAGATACTCCGGGCTAGGAAGCAACGGAGGCCAATCGTCCTCTGGACTGACACAGTAATAGATACTCCGAGCTAGGGAGCAACGGAGGTCAATCATCCTCTGGACTGACACAGCAACAGATACTCCGGGCTAGGAAGCAACGGAGGTCAATAATCCTCTGGACTGACAGAACAATAGATATTTCAGGCTAGGAAGCAACGAAGGTCAATCATCCTCTGGACTGACAAAGCAATACTCGTATCGATACGTTAGGATCCATAATGGCTAATCATCCTCTGGAGTAGCACAGCTCATACAGGCCCAAACACAACCAAATACAAATCATGGCATATTACCAAATCATCAATCATCTCTTAGAGCCGAATCTCACTTCTCAAGTCATCATCTCAAAATAAAGGCATTTCAAGTCATAACCGATTTAGAATCTTATTCAAATATCTTATTCAATTTTCAAGTTCAAGAAATCCATTCAATAGCAAAACTAGTTTTAAGTTCCAACCTTTAGAAAAGTAAGTTCAATCATCCAATAATGGGAAAAGCGAGTTTCACAAGTAGTATAAATCGTATAAGGTTTGATGCGGGCTTGACCCTACACACACATGACCTTGTCTAAAAGAAATCATCTTTAATTCCAAAAGAATTTCCACCAAACAAGAGTTATAATCATGTTCATATTCCAAAGGAAGATTTCAAGTCATAAACAATCATCCACACGTTTCAAGCAAGATAACATACTTCAAAGAAGGGTTTTGAAAAGTAGACATACTTCAAGGAAGATTTTTGGGAAAATCTAGACATACTTGAAAAGACGATTTTTAAAATATAGACATACCTCAAATCCCGCTCAAACGTACTTCCCAAGATTCAATAATCACACTCTTTAGACGAACTCCACATGCCCATTTCCGATTCTTCTTGAGTTTTCAAGAACCTAGGGTTTGGAGAGATGAACTAGTGCCAAGAAGAGGTGAATTTGGTGTAGAATTTGATGTAGATGGGGTAGGAACTCACCTTAGAGGTTTGGGGAGGCCTTAGGGTTTATTACAATCTAGGTTTAATGTGGGTTTGTCCCCTCACGCACATTAACCCTTAATCAAAACATGTAATAGATTTCAAGAGTGTAAAACCAATTCATCCTATCATTCAAAATATGCTTTGATAAAGAATTAATATTAAAAAAAAATAAAGAATTAATCTTTCAAGAGAGTTAGAAAATGAGACATATAAATTACCTTTATATTCAAAAAGAATTTTATTTTTAAAGATACATACCTTAATATGTTAAACGAAGTTTAACAATTCACTTTTCTAATGAAGAACTCCCAAAACCCTAGCTTGAATCACTTTAGGAAGAATTATGTTGTAAACCCTTGTTGTGGGAGGTTAATAGGAGAATAACACGTTGTTCTAGGGTTTAGAGAATGAGGTAGATCTGATTTTTCAAGTTAAGGGGCGAATTTATATAAATCCTAGCTCAGCAGGATCCGTGGTTGGCACGAAGGTGGACGAGAAAGCTGAAAGCTGATTTTTCCCGCCTCGCCACCATCCTCGCTAGGCACGGACTTGGGCGAGCAGAGAAAAATCGCTCTCGTCTCGTTTTCTCGCCTTGGCCTCACTTCACTGGTTTGTGGCACTCAAAATAAACCTAGCTTGCCCCATTTCTAGCACAACAAGACCTAGAAACGATCTCGGAAGTCTACCAACTTGTTTGGCTCGCTAAGGTTCGTGCTTGGTAAGACTTGAAGACGAGCCAGGACAAGCTTCCTTCATGAATTCCTATGCATGCAAACTCCTTAGTACGAACTCCATATCCACCATACGAATCAACATACCCTCGAATCATAGACGTGGCTTAGCTTAGAGGTACGAGGAGTTAGAAACTACTTTTCACCAAAATTATCCCGAAAGGTTTCACATAACAAAAATATGATACGCCAACCTTCATTTATTCATTCACACTTAACCCGAATCCACAGAATGTTACAAGTACTCTATTCAGACTATGTATTATTCAGTAGCTTTTATACTAACATTCAAACTAAGATCCTTGGGTTGTAGCACTTATTACTTCCGCACTTACTTATTACTTATTATCTATTGAGACTTAGTTTATGTGTGTGTTTACTTCCGCATTTGATTTAATGGCTTGTTATAAGGGAGGGGTTCGCCCACTAGAGGGTTAGTGTGGGTGTCCGCACGATTCACGAATTGGGTCGTGACAGATATTCGTGCACAAACATTATAACATTTTTAACAATACTCATGACACTAGTACTTTGGAAATAACTTCTCTTACCATCATGGTCAAGGGGAGTCCAGTACTTTTGTAACCCAAAAAAAAAATTTGGAACCAAACTAACCCATTAAAAAAAAAAAAGAACCAAACTAGGCTTCTGTGCGTGAAAGGGCCAAAGTGTACATTTACATTTTATCCCTTTCACGCACAGAATCTGTGCGTGAAACCCTTGCCTAAAAACCCGACCCAACCTTTATTCTTTCTCTTCTCTTTCTCAAAAATTAAGGTTTTTTGCGTACTTTGACCGAAGATTAGTCACGTTTCAAAACACCGGAATATAAATAGTTTATATAGAACTTAATATTTTTTTTAGTGTACAATAATATCAGCTCATTACATCAAGTATACATATACATTTTGATTGTCGTTTTAGGGATTGTAAAGTGCTCCGAAGTATGTTTGAAAACTTGTTATATTTAGGTTTAAGTGCCATATTTTATAGGGTGCGGATTCTTTTATGTCTTTTTTATTTTGTTATTGTATTGTGTAATCCGCACTTTTTGAATGTGCAAAAATAAATATAATATTTAAAAATAATTCATCCAATACGAGAGGTTCATAATAATTGAAAAATATTTCATTCCATTAGCAACGAAATACATCATTAAATTACAATAGACTTAAAAAAAATATCAAGTTCTAGACACTCTTCTACTTCCAGATGTGCTGCCACCACGAGAGTTTTGCCCATATGAACGCTTATCATGCCCAAATTGCTTACATGTCGAGCACTTGCGAGAGTAAGTCTTTTCGCTAACATCCATTTGATTGTGATAATGGGTTAGCTTGTTTTTTTCCAATTTACGGATATGGTTCTTGTTCGCAATCATAGAAAACGGCGCGGCTGGCCAATAAGTTTGATCACCAAGGGGACGGAATTGGCCCGAATATGCTTTAAGGTATTTTAAGACCTTATATTCCTCCGCCACATAATCATTTACATTTCTGGCCATCCTCTCAAAGCACCTGACTGCATGAGAACATGGCATGTGGTATTGCCACTTACCACAAGTGCATGATTGTGTACGCTCAGTAACGACATATTTGTTTCCTCCTTTGCTGTCGCAATAACCCGTTCTAACTTCATACAGTCGTTGAACGACGTCATACTCGGTCATTTGGTGACCCTCTGCCTTTCTTCTATAGTGCTCTATTTTTTGTAGGGCTTTGGCATCCATGTTCCCTCGTCGGCTAATATAACTATGGCCTGCCTTGTCCTATCCGCAAATAGCTTCACGACCAGCCTGAAAGTTAGTCTTACCATTACGGTGACAGGAAGTCCTCGAGTAGATTTGAGGAGTCCATTGAAAGACTCGAGCTGTTCGTTGTGAGCATGCCCCATCTCTTTCCTCCATCAGCATAAAGAGTCCATTTTTCAACTTCTAATTTCATCAACCAAACATATGCCTCTTCACTCACTTCCCTTCGCAGGTCCATTTTTGCAGCCCATTTTATTTGTTGATGCAGCATCGCAGCCCCCCACATCAATTTATTTACAGTGCCATTTCCAAACTTTGTTTGCATATTAGCCTTTAAGTGCCTTAAGCAATATCGATGGTAAGCATGTGGAGGCTGCCACCCTTCCAGAGTACGCATATTGTGCAATATGCCTTTATGATGATCCAATAGGACACATATGCCCTAACGACCCTTAATAACATAAGTTTGTAGATGATTCAAGAACATCCCCCATGTCTCATTGCTCTCATTGGCGGCAATTGCGAAAGCAAGAGGGAATATTGACCCATTGGCACCCATACCTACTGCAATTAGGAGCTTAATGTCATATCAGCCATACACATGGGTCCCATCTATCGATATCACATTCTTGCAGTGAGCAAAACCATCAATACTTAGTTTGAATGCCCAAAAGACGAAGTCGAAAATTCTGCCCTCTAAAAGCCGCCACTGTACAACAGTGCCAGGATTAGCATGTTGTAGAGCCGCCATATACCCCGGCAACGCTTGAAAAGAGGATCCCCAAGTTCCAAAGATCGTTTCAAAATCACGTCGACGCCTGAGAAATCTCTTTCTCTTGCTTATCATTTTACCATATTTTGAGTGGACCATGCCAATCCAAGTTTTGATAGGCATCCTACATAATTTTAAACAAACAACATTTAGCAATGATATTTTAATTGCTATAAGATATATAATGTAAACGATCAGATAAATTACCTTGGAGTTTCCTCAATGTGTTTAAGTAACACATGAGCAATCATGTTTATATCTAGATTACAATGATCTGCTCGACTTTGTCCCATATCACAAATGTGCTTCGGGTGGAATTTTGTGATTTCCCACAGACCATCCAGCTTAGCAATTCCCCGAAGCAACCACCGACAGCCTTGAGTATGTCGCTTACAAATCAGCCTCCATACCGATCTGTTTGAGTCATCAACCTTAAACTCCCTCATACCCTATACAAAATACATTCTGACAGCCCGTTGCAACATCTTTTTTGATGTGAACTGCATTCCCTTTGAAATGACGCATTCATCAGTCATGGGATTTTTTTGGTTCAATCCACGTTTTTTGGTGACTTTAATAATCATCTCTTGTGAAGACAAATGCATCCTCACGACCTTGGAGACTGTCAAGATATGGAATATAGTCAGAATGCCATTGCATTGAGATGTCAGGAATTGGGTTTTCGGCCATCGGAGGTGGTACGTGGTGTTGAGTTGGTTCTGTTTGGTTTTAGGGACTACAATGCGTATCTTCATCCCCTTCACTATCTTCATCATCGGTTACCTCTGCATTATTAGCTGGTTCATCGCCATCACTCTCTGATGTATCCATATAACTTGGACAATCAGTGCCATCTAAGAAAGGCCTCCTCCTACACGATAAAAAGCATATGTTAAATACCAAATTCACATATATATATATATATATATATATATATATAGCATCTAGGTGATGAACCTACACATACTGATTATGAGCATAGTGTGGAGAATGATCAACTCCACCGAACTGAGAGGACTGCCTTTCATCCACAGTTGGTACCACTGGCGATTTTTGATAATAATCAGCTACACCGAATTGGGAATTATTATAATAATCAGCTCCACTAAACTGAGAATTATTGTAATAATCCGCTCCATTGGACTGAGAGTTCTGATAATAATGACTTGCTCCACTAAATTGAGATGACTGCCCAATATTACTCGTATTAGGTCTATAACCCCTACAAAGATTTAAAAATGGTTATTTATCAATACATACAATAAACACGTGCTACTGCACAAATAATAATATAAGAATGCATATTTACCAAGTTTGATTAAATTGTTGGGTAAGATTTTCCAGCGGCACCTGGCCACTCAGAATACCCCCGTAAGAACTAAAATATCCATACGTGTTAGCTTGACTGGGCTGTTGTTGCGGGACCTCTCTGGGTATCTTTTCAACATACATCTCCAGAACATTAAGAGCGACTAAATGTTTTAATTCTTCTGGCGCATTCAAATAATCCCTTATAGAATCATCATCATTGATATAATGCCTACCATAAAGCACTATACCATTGGAAACTGATTGTGGATATCTGCCCTGTTATAGAGATTTCATACTCATCTGGACTAATCTTCATTTTTTCACATATGTAAGTGACTAGTGATTCATAAGACATTTCAAGTGGACATTTAACATGAACGTTTGGTCTTTTATTGTAACGAACTGTACTATTGTCATCAAGGATAATACCATCCCAATGTATTGAAACCTTAACTGGTGGAATATCTTGAGCCATTTTTTGTATGACTTAAGATGAGTTTTTTTGAATGAATTTAAGAGACTTAAACTTATGAAATGGATGAATTTTTACCTCGTCCAACATTCTTCTTAAATAGATTCATATTCACCCCTATTGCGCACAAGAACATTGCGTAATATGAATTTAATTCAAATAAATGGTCAAAAATTCAGCATTGTGTTGTCTAATCGGTCCTTTAGGTGTCATAAAAAAGCTGAAATTGGCATGCATGATGTGTTGTCAAATCATGTCCTATTGCGCACAAGAACATTGCGTAATATGAATTTAATTCAAATAAACGGTCAAAAATTCAGCATTGTATTGTCCAATCGGTCCTTTAGGTGTCATAAAAAATCTGAAATTGGCATGCATGATGTGTTGTCAAATCATGTCCTGTTGCGCACAAGAACATTGCGTAATATGAATTTAATTTAAATAAACGGTCAAAAAATGTAGTACTATATATAACATGATTGACAAACAACTAGTATTCACTTTAAAACGAGTTATCATGACATTCTACAACCAATTTGGAAATCTTGATTCTATTACATGTTTTACCCCAGCAAAAATATTTGAAGCAATGGGTAGGACATGGGAACTAGATGATGATGATTTTCATTACTCAAATAACTCTAACAAAAGAT
Organism: Lycium barbarum; assembly: GCF_019175385.1. Lineage (NCBI taxonomy): Eukaryota > Viridiplantae > Streptophyta > Magnoliopsida > Solanales > Solanaceae > Lycium > Lycium barbarum. The sequence goes on along the minus strand of NC_083347.1, from coordinate 102,226,541 downwards.
TCAATCAAGAATACAATAAAACAATGAGAGATGAGTGGAATTGGCGTGTTAGGGAGGCTGAAGCACTGGAGCAAAAGTTAGCTTCAATAGGGCTTAAATGCCTAAAAAAACGTGCTATGTCAATTCCTCGAGAAACTCCACAAGAGTTTAATTTTGCTCTTAATCGTTTTCGCGAAGAGAACAATCGGATGCAAATACGTTACCATAGGGTAGAAAATGGTATACATGGTAGCACAAGATTTAGATCCAAGTGGGATTCGGACTGTGAAATGTCCGATGAAGATTAATATTTTTCTTATAATAAGGTAAGTAGGTAGGGCCATAAAGACCCTCCCCCCTTCCCCCCCCCCCCAACCCCCCCGAGGGTACTTGGGGGTTTGCAACTATATAAGTATCCCTTTCTTTTGTTATTAGACTATACCATATTCAATGTCGAGTAGTAGAAACTCAGCTTGGTCTTTACTCCTTCCAAAAGAACCAAATAGCAGTGACGATGAGAGTTCAAATCATAGCAGTTTTTCGAGTGATACCAGTGATTTCAAACTAGACGAGCTAAATCTGCACCTTCTTGTAGAGCGTAATGATGATTTCTGCAGTGTGAAATATTCAGATCCGCGGGAATATTATTGTGGTTTACGCCGAGAATGGACACATCAGATTGCCGAATCAGAACGTCTTGTTCGTGACTTGGAAAATCTCAACGCTCCAATCCCAACAAGGTACTCACTAACCATGCCTCGAGTAGGTCCAACAACTTGCGAGATGGCCGTACAAAGGATTAGAAAAGAAAACAACAGAATGCTGGCAAGATGTTGTAGATTTTACATGCTAAAGTTGGCTGAAGAACAAGCATCATCAACCTGTAGAGAACTAACATCTCTTGAAAAACGATGTGTGTTAAGAGACCGTCAATATCGTTCTGGGGACGATATCGAGGACTTCTATTCTGATGACGATTAGGGTCTATTTAGGCTCACTGTCTTAGATTATGGGTCATTTAAGTTTCGGACTAAGGCTGTTAATTTGTATTTTTATTTTATGATGAAGTCATCAATTTGAACTAGTTTGGCATGTTTTTAATTTGCTTTTATTGTTAAAGTCTATTATTAATTGACAATTTAACAAAAAAACACAACTAAATTAGTACATAAAGGGTGTGGATTACATTATAGGGGAAAAGGTACAACTAGTAAAAAACATAATCCATAGAAATATTAAACTTAATAAACAAAATACATATAAATAATGAACAACAACAACATAGCACAAATAATCTTCCACAATTTAAGTTTTGCTTTCAAAGCTATTTTCTCATGTTGAGCCTCTCTAAGTTTAGCCTTCAGCAAATTTCGTTTTTTTTTTTCGGAATCGGTGAGCAACACCTTCAAACCTTCGCTTTTTTCTTCAGCTTCCACAAGCTTAAATTGCGAGTCCAACTTAGCGGTATCTCTAGAGATACGTGAAGTCGCAGTATCTCTATCCAAAACTGGATTTTTAAACTTCGCCGCCACTGTTTTATCCACGTGAATGCTATCTTCCCACCGAAAGTATTTGCAACCGCCCATATCCTATAAACATTACTAGAAAATCAGTTTTTTAAAGTAAAATATATGGATAACGTGAAAAAAAAACACTACAAAATGTAAAAATACTTACTTTGGGCACTTTACAACGCCAAAAACGATGACCTGGATTATCTTGGGTCTTTGATGTTTTTAGTTTATAGTAATAACTGCATTCGCAAATATCGGGTTGTATAGAAAACATAGAAGTTTCAAAACTTTGAGACATGTTTTTGGAAGTGCAAAAGTGTGTTGAAAGGGTGAAGATGGAGAAAATGAAAGAGAAGAGAAAGAATAAAGGTTGGGTCGGGTTTTTAGGCAAAGGTTTGGGTCGGGTTTTTAGGCAAAGGTTTCACGCACAGATCTGTGCGTGAAAGGGATAAAAAGTAAATGTACACTTTGGCCCTTTCAAGCACAGAATCTGTGCGTGAAGCCTAGTTTGGTTTTTTTTTTTTTTAATGGGTTAGTTTGGTTATAATTTTTTTTTTTTTTTTTGGGTTTCAAAAGTGTCGAACTCTGGTCAAGGGTTACGATGGATTTATATAATCTATTCATTCTTAATCAGAGATCTTAAATTTGAGTCTTGAATATGAAAAGACTAGTAGTAAATAGTACTTTCCCTTTTAATGAGCCTTCGGGGTGTTAATAAAATTAGTTGGAATTACAATACGACATTGAATAAAACAAATTCTTAGAAGACAAAATTGCATTGCACTAATAGTGTAAAATTACTTTTGAACTTATCATCTTATCAAAGAAAAAGTGACTATTCTTTGTTTGATTCGGAGATGAACATACTCTATTTGATCGTCTTCACTTAATCTTTTATATTTCTAAATAATTGAATGAAAGAGTCTTATATAGCTGAAGTGTAGAATATCAGTTGAATAAGCATTAGAACGGATCAAGTTTGTTCAATTTATTGGAATCAGGAGTTCTCATTTTGGGGGGATCACGATTTGGAATCTTGTGTTGCAAATAGAGCAATCGAGTGGCATATATTCCTCGTCCGATTTATAGCCACGCAGTACCTTCTTTGTCCACAAGATGGCATTTTCCACTTTTAAGAGTGATATATGTTACGTCCTCCATTAGAATTTATATGACGACATTTGACATAATATAATGTTTAATTGATAAAATATGGTTAGAATTGATGGTATTATTATATATGTCATGGTATTTTTTAAACTATAAAAATATATTATTAGGTGAAAATTTTAATTTTAAAATGATTTTAGTTTTAAAAAGATTTTAGAAATAAAAATGAAACCTCACTTCTTTCTTTCACTCAAAACCGTGCATGAGACTTTCATCTCACATAGGATTAGTCAATTCTATTTCTTGATGGGGCGAGAAAGGGATATAAATCAGAGGTAGAGTGTCACCTTGACGTGGTTGACATCAGTAGTTTTAAAAAAGAAAAAGTAATTTATAAACCGTACATATGGAGAATCAAGGCCCGGGTGACTCAACAGTGCCGAGTAGAATGGCTGTCGCTCAACAGAAAAAGTTACTTTAGGGATAACATAATAATCTTCCTCGAGAACTCACATCAACTGGAAGGTTTGACACCTCGATGCATGTCAACTCTTCGTCATTGAGGCTGTTAGGATGTCTCAGCTGCATTTTTCACTTGACAACTATCGTAATGATAAACGACTCGTCTTATAGCGATCTTCTGTAGAAGAAAGCCGATGGGTTTACGGACACCCAATAACTTTTACCCACACCCTATATGTATATTAAAATTTTTACTAAACATCTATAAATATTAGATTGTGACCTATTAACTATTTTATAAATTTGAGATTCATATAAGAATTCATAAATTTTAAATTCTGAATATACCGGAGACATTAATAGCACATAATAACAGGGTTGAGCAAAAACAGGTGTTGAATAGTTATACTTGGGGGAAAGGCAACGGGAAATGAGGAGTTGTTTGAAATCACACCCCCTTCTCGTAATTTTAGAGCGAAACGAGGGGCAGAGTTGAAAGGAGGCAGTATTCTCCTTATATAGCCTGTCACTAATGAGTTCACAGGTTCGCAAGGCACAGCCCATTAATGGCAATAAAAACTAGAATTGAAAGGCCATCCCATAGAATTTGTTCACTCCACTACTTGCATATACTGTAGTTATTATATGTTAAAAATTTAAAAGTAGTTAGATAAATAATGATTTGACAAAACAAATACACTACCAAAAAATGAATAATTTGCGGAAATTGAAATTGCAATTCATGGAGGTTTTAGCCTCTTTTAGCAAATAGAGGAGGTTAAAACCTCTGCAAATTGCAACTTTTAACCTCCGCAAATTACTCATTTTTTTGTAGTGATATTTTCTCAAGGCGGATGAAGATTGACTTTCGAGTGCATTCAAAGGCAAAAAGGGAACTTTAACTGTTAGATCCACCAGTCGAAGAGAGACATAAGTCAGCCTTAGTGATCGAACAGGGGCAAGGGACGAGTAGTTGCTCAACAATAAAAATTGATTTAAAAATAAAAGGATGATCATCCCAAGAGCTCATATCAACAGAAATATTTGACATCTCGATATTGACTCTTCGCCATCTCGGCAACTTCATATCTCAAATTTTGATCAGTTATTTACCCTATAAAGTGATACCTGAGTTGTATTCCAACGTCATAAGACATAAACTAGCCTTACTGATCCAACAGGGGCAAGGGAAGAAGTAGTTGCTCCATGATAAAAGTTGATCTAGAAGAAAAGATATTCTTCCCGAGAGCTCTTCGTCACCTGGATTATTTTACATTCGGAAAAGGCTTAAATATGTCATCCAATTATCAGAAATGACTCATTTATGCCACTCGTCAATAGTTTGACTCATTTATGCCATCGGACTATAGAATATGACTCATTTATGCCATCGAACTATAGGAAATGGCTCATTTATGTCATTCATCAATAGTTTGACTCATGTATGCCATCGTCCGTTATCAAAATGACTCATTCATGCCATATTTCATTAAAGCTGGTTTTACAATACCATATATGACACGTGGCCTCCAACTAGATTATGGTTGTGGGTGAGTACGGTGTATGGGTAAGATTTTTTAATAATTTGGTATTTAAAATTGGGCTGGTTTAATTAAACAACGTAAACCTTTAATTGGAGGCCACGTGTTATATCTGGTATTATAAAACCGACGTTAATGAAAAATGGCATGAACGAGTCATTTTGATGACGGGCGATGGCATAAATGAGTCATTTCCTATAGTTCGATGACATAAATGAGTCATTTCCTATAGTTCGATGGCATAAATGAGCCAAACTATTGACGAATGACATAAATGAGTCATTTCCGATAGTTGGATGACATATTTGAGCCTTTTCCGTTTTACATTTCAAGTGTTGAGATTTTTTTTTTTTTTTGGTTTCCCATCCGGTATCCGACACCCGCTTTTGGGCCCGACTAATTCGGACTTGTGTCGGGTAGTCCCACATTGGGGGCAAAAGTACTCCCTAATAATAGTGATTTCGTACCTAAGGGGATTCGAACTCGAGACCTTAATTAAGGATGGAATAGTACCAGCTACTCCACCACAATCATTAGTGGTAAGTGTTAGTTATTTGCCCTCTAAAGTGGTATTAGAATTGTGTCCAAAACTTTATGAGATAGTTCGGTCAATATTATAACATTATAATAATATTTTTTTTTCCTCATTGTTGCACAATTGACGTGGCTTCTTGCTAACTTTACTCAAACCATTCTCACCTCCTAAGTCCTACCTATATACCTCCCTTCTTTCTTCTCTCCTACTTATTTATACTTCTTTCTTCTCTTTCCCTTTATTCTTCTCATAAAATTCTCTTAGTTCATTCATCGGTCTTCCTCTGTTTTCTAATAACACAATCAACTAAGCAAATCCATCGATTCAAGCAAAATGGGCATATGCAATTCGTGCGAATCTACGTCTGTAGCTACGGTAAAACTAATACTGCAAGATGGAAGATTACAAGAGTTCCCTTATCCCATAAAAGCTTCATATCTCTTACAAAAATATCCCACTATCTTCATTTGTAACTCAGATGAAATGGAATTTGGAGATATGGTTTACGCCATAAATGGCGACGAAGAGCTTCAATTAGGTCAGCTATATTTTGCTCTGCCATTGAAGCGGCTAAGAAGTAAGCTTCGAGCAGAAGAAATGGCAGCATTAGCGGTGAAGGCTAGTTCCGCATTGAAGAGAAGCAGTAGTTGTTGTAGAGAGAAATGTGGGTATCGTAATAAGGAGTTTGTATTTTCTGAAGGTAAGGGTGGTGGCAAAGTGGCGGATGGTTCATTGAGAAAAGGGAGGATTAGTGGTGGTGGTAGTGGGAGGAGAGGGAAGCACATGGCGAGGTTGAGTGCAATACCGGAGTAGGGTAAAATCTTGTTTTGATAAATTTTTGTTTTACCAGGTAAAAGTAACTTGGCAAAAAGAATGAAATAGTTGAGGTGGTGGCGAATAGATCAGAAAACATGACCGTCGTAGAAAAGAAGAAAGGTATTGTAGATAGGTTTATCATTCAGATATTGAGGTAAGGTGAAAAGACGTGTTTGGTAAAGATGAAAATTGGAGTTACTGATTTTGGAAGACGAGTTGAAATTGCTATCGATTGTTGGATGCGTTGGAACCAAAATCCTAAAATGAATCCGATTCTGTATTGGAGATAGGAGAAGGAGAAATGAACAACGGTAATGAAAGTTAAATATATAGATATCGTGTGAAAGATTTTCGCTGATATCACTAGACTAGAAGCAATTATGATTGATCCTTAGATTAGAATATTGTTCCTCTTATTTTGTAAAAAGTAGGTTTTGTAAATAAGTTGAGATTCAAGAACTGCTCTCTATGATTCAAAATTGGTCTTCTTTTACTTTGATATTTGCTTTGCTGCTAATTAACGATATTAGGGGTTTTTACCCTCAAGGGATTGATCTCTTTTCGATCGGATCATGGTTGCAATTCACGCGACATTTTCGTTTACTAATGATTACCATCAATCACTATAACTTTAATATAGGAAAGTAAATAATGTTAACTCGTCATGAATGGTAATATATGATAGCTATAAATGTCAAAAACTACTAAGGTGGCATTTGTTTGGAGTTTTTAAGTTTGCAAATTTCGTTTTGAAATTTTGCATAAATAGTTTGTTTGGACTAAATCTTGAACGATGTGTTTTTTTTTTCTTGAAATTTTTCAAAATTAGTCCGCCAACTCTTTATAAAGACTGAGAAACACCGATATCCACTTAAAACTTGAGGATTTCGAGACATTAAAAATGATAAGAACAGAACCGAAACAAATAAAGATGATAAGGACAGGGGGCTGATGTCTATAAATTCTTAGCACTTAGTGGTCGTTTGGTGCATGGCCAAAATTATCCCGGGATTATAATCTCGGGACTAATTTATCTCATATCTTAGGACTATTTTATACCATCTTCTAGATGGTATAAAATAGTCCCAGGATAAGTGGTATAGGAAGGTATATCCCAGCTTATACCATGGGATGCATTTTATACTTTGTTTGGTACAAGGTATAAATACCTTCTACCAAACATGGTACAAAAAATTAATGCTGGAATATCCAGCTTATACCGTCTACCAAACGACCCCTTAATGTTTATAATCAATTTTAACGGATAAAAATTAACATTAAAGTAAAAATACACGTTATTTAATTATAATTAAGTAACAAACATGAGTATCATGAGACATATATATATTTGGGAACTGAGTAAACTTTTACCATTATTGTGTTTGCTTTCACTTATTAAGAGTTTAAGTAATATACGCAATCATGTAAATAATTTTATACCATCAGTACATTCTTAAATATTGTAGCAAATAATATATTTTATTATCAAAATTTGTGTTGTGTTCGGTTTCACCTATGTGTATCAAATTCAGCCATTTTGTTTGTAGAATATGCCATCAGCCATCTTCTCGAGCATAGATAAATACGGTGTGGATAAGAGCATTTTACTATAGTTTAAAAATCTAAGGAAGAAAACAAAATTGCTAATGTCGCCAAAATAGAGACAGAGTAAGATTCCGCCTGACAAGGACACCTAGGTCATGGCAGAAATTACTAGGACCATGCTACTTATAATATAATTATTCTAGCCAACTGTATTAATGTTTTGAACAAGATTAACTAATCAAAATGAATGGGATGAATTGTTGCAACAATTGGAAGTCAATGGAAGGACATATAAATAACTAAGTATTTGCAACTTGCAAGCCGCAGAATAAAGAAGTCCTTAAAACCATGTACTTTTTAAGTCATAAAATATTGGCTGGTAAAATCAGTCGAAATACCAGCAAGAAAACTTTTCTTTTTTGTTTCTCATCCGGTGTTTGGTATCAGCATTAGAGTCCCGACTAATTTAGATTCGCGCTGTGTTAGAATCGATAACCCGGGTAATGAGAAATTTAGCCAAACAATATTATAATGACAATAACAAAGACAATAGTTAGTTGATAACAACAGCAAGTAAAGAAAATAAATGAGGCACAAATTTAACGTGATTCGGTCAGTGTGACCTACGTCTACAAGCGGAGAGGAGCAATTTCACTATATCAACAAGAGTACAATAGAGAGTACAAAATTAGAGTAAATACTCTAATTACCCCAAAAGTATCCCAAGAGAATAACCTCACAAGATCACTCCAAAGAAGGGTTCACACAAGTGTTTCCCAACGCATAACTCTCTTATAATAAATACTCTAAAAAAAAAAAGGAGGGGGGGGGGGGGGGGGGAGTGTTGACACCCAATTTTGTCCCGCCTTCCTCCAAAATATTCATTTCCGCTTCTAATTTTTTTGGCAGCTTAAGAAATAATTATTTATACTTTACTACAATTATTAGCTTTTTATTGATACCAGCGTTTCATTATCCTATTGTAGTCACTAGCTGTTATTATTTTTATTTTATTACCGTTAGTACTACCACTATTATCATTATTATTATTATTATTATTATTATTATTATTATTATTATTATTATTATTATTATTATTGTTATTATTATTATTATTACCAGTATTATTACAATTTGCATTATAATCATTTCAACATTTTTTACCATCTTATGCACACGCATCGCATTTATTTTCGCGCAATTAAATAATAGTGTTTATTTACTGTTGAACTTTAAAAAATATTATCTCACAGCTATTACGCCGTCATACAATTTTATTTTTTATCTGAGTACTAATAAATACATACTTTTATATTAGGTAATATTTTAGCACGCGTTAGTATATAGTTATTTAAAATAGGTCTTTATTTAAATTTAGAAGCCCAAATTGTTTCTTTCATTCAGTCAATATTAGCCCAAATCCGAGCCCAATCAACCCAAATGTTTTTCGGACCAGCCCATTGGCACCCAAAATAATGAGCAGCCCAAAATATTAATTCAGTCCATAATTAATCCTAAAACCATTTGGGCTAAAGCCTAATTCGTTGAAACCAGCCCACAATTTGACCCAGTCCACTAACCCGCTAGCCTACCCGACCCGGCCCACGAAAACATTACAATTCCAATTTCTTGCCCAAAAACCTAATCAGCGCCGCTCCTCATTCTCTCTCCCTTCACCCGCTCCCTCTCTCTTATTCACGCAAACGAATAATCACAGAGAGCCTTTCGTTCCTACAGGCCGTGCATGGCCATTTCGGGGAAAGAAAATTAATGCTCGTCCTTTCCCCGTCAGTTTTCAACCGTTCAAGGTTTGTCTTCTTCTTTCCTTTTCTGTTTCGATCTGAAGCCATTTTAATGGGTTTCGTCCATTTGTGAGTTTGAATACTCACTTGTGATTGGTTGATTCAAACCTTGGAGGGATTTTTCCCTCCATTTTCCACTCATCTCTCACTAAAAACGAAGGGGGGATTTTAGGGCTTCTAGGGTTCTATATAAAGGACCCCAACTCCAGTGTCGAACGAGGTTTTTTTTTTTGGAATCGGGGGAATCTGGGTTGAACACACCAAAAAAAATTTCGATTAAAAAGCTTTAAAACTTAGTCCTATTTTAATTAAAATCCAGTTTCCAGTAGAATCTATACCGAATCAGTTTGATTTCCCAGTTTAAATTTTCTTTTTTTGTTGTGCTTGGGTGTTGAGGATTGCACTCGGAAAGGGTCCGAGCGTCGTTCGCCTTCAAGCGTAGACTCGAGATTCAAGCCCTGTTCACTGCACCCAAGAAAGGTAATCTTCTTCCCATTAAGTTATTTTCAGCATTTCTTGTCTGTTTCCTGCTTATATGTACTGAATTGTTAGTGTAGCTATGTTAATTGCTAGTTTAATATATGCTTATGTGTGTTGGTTGTCATTCGTATTTAGTTATGTTCGTTAGTAGTTTCAAGCATGTTTAAGTGTGTTAGCTTCTTAGCATTGGCTCTGGTTCAGCCTTATTGTGTTGTTTAGTTAGTGATTTAGTATTTATCATGTCGTTAACCCAACTTTGTTATACTGTAGTTTGATTTAATCTATGTTTAAGTACTATTGCGCTGTCAGACTTAGTTCATGCTCTTAAATAGTTCATGTGTTCTAATCATAAGATCATTTCTAATATTTTATGGCATTAGTTGACTGGTACATGATTAGTTGGATCAAATTCTTGCTTAAATGGATAGTAAGTTATTAAAGGTCAACACAAGGTCTGTCTTGTTGATTATTTAGTAAATCTGATATATTATAATATGAGTAAGAGAGGTTCTAGTCTGAATTTAGAGTAAGCTTAAAGTTTTATTAGTGATAACTATTGATGGAATGTTTGAACTATAACAAAATCATGTATATTTAAGAGTTAGAAAAATGGGATCTAAGCATTCTGAACTTGGTTTTACATCATGGTAGAAGCTACTGTGTACTGTTTGGTTTTAAAATATTTAAGTTGGTTATGGGATAGTCTGATAAGTACGCTTTAGGTTTGGATCCTGAGATTGTTAACGCGAGAACCTAATGTCTGTGCATAAAATTGAGTTAAATATGCTATCTCAAGCTAGTCATCTATGTTGAATATTTTATAGGTCTTTGAACTTGTTAAATGCTTCTGTTTGTGGAATAGGAATTCATATGCAATGACACTGCTTTATTTGAAGTCTATGTTGAGTCTACAATAGTTCTGGTGTTCTTGATAGGCCCTGTTATTTGTTCCCTCGAACAAGTCACATGAGAGTAGCCATTCGTCTCTACTTGCTGTCCGAATCTATGTCAAACTGAATGCCAGACTTCACCTCTCTGATCTAAATGTACACTGCACAGGACCATAAGTCTTTGGTTTTGACAGCATGGCTGGTATATTTAACCCCTCTTTGATTTAGACTACTGCCCAAACTAATGTTAATATTTAAAGCATGCTTACACTAGTTTAAAGCTGAACCCAGACCCTTTGCATACTCCTTAATGGCTCTGTTTCAAAATTGTGAAAATCTATCCTATGTGTTTTGGTTGTTGGTTAGTCGTATGAGTCTCAGAATGTGTTTTTGCACTAGTGAGCATACTGATAAGGCCTGCTTACATACTTTGCCCACTTGGGTTTATGTCCATGTTTCAAAATAACTCCGCAGCATTTGCTTAATTGTGTCTATGTATACTACGTATATCTTGAGATTTATTGGGTATATACTGCTCCTTTGCAGAACCTGTTATGACTTTATTTTTGACCAAAATGTGAAACATGCATAAGTCTGATTTCGTGTGTTGATATGCTTGCGTACAGACTATACCCAGTCTCATATACACTTCAGGGTATATGAGTTTGGTATATTTATGTATACACGGCACACCACTCTCTACTTGGTTGTGATAATCTATTGTTGTTAAATTTTGGGCCTTCCTTTCCTCTTACTGTGTTGGGTCTATGTGTACAATAGACTTAATTCGAAATTCGGCCCATTGTGCCTATTCTTGTACAGCCACTCGTTTGGGCCGTGAATTGTTTGTCTTAGCTGAATTAAATTTAATTTTCTTATTGTTATGTGATGGTATTTGAAGTTTCTTTCTTTGAGTTATGAATTTTGCATTATTAATTATCTAGACCCATACTAATCCTTTTCTTTCATTTTTATGCATGACCCTCTCGATTGAGTCCAAGGGACTCGTTTTCTTCCTCATTCGGTGTTGGGCTAAGGCCCAACGTGATTTCTCTCTTGAGTCAGCCCCCATACGCAGCATAGAAAAAGATTTTTTGGGCCAAAGCCCATGTGGCAGAAAGCTGATTGCAGCAGCGTTAAAATGGGCTAAGCCCATTTAATTATATTTGCTCCTCTACTTTATTTTATGCATTTAATTTGTATTGTGTGACTAACACTTTACTTTGTTTTGTTTTCTTAGCTTAGATGAACCTTAGCGGAATTAGTGAGGATAGTTTTAGTAACAATCGGTAGTTAATTTAAAGGAGAAACCAACAATTAATTCCATAGGTTTCATTCTTTTTTTTTATGTTAAAATTATTTATAATATCTATAATATTTATTTTTACTAGAACAATTGATTTTCAATAACGAGAACACATACTTTGAATTAAAGGATTTCTTTTTGTTTCTTTATCATCTTAGAAATTTAAAATGTCGTGGATATGCAAATACGAATTTAAGTATTGTTTATAAACAAATTCTTCAAGTTTGATTTAATCATGCATGTTTTTTTTCTAAAATTGAGCATAGATAAATAAAAAATAATAAAAAAAGGAAAAAGGAAATTCACGCCCTTTTTGTGTATCATAAAATCCAAATTTTCAACGTTAACATAGTTACGTAACATAAATTATTCAAATCCCAAATTAGCTAAATTTTCCTTTAAAACTATCATCTAGGTATAATTCTTTATTGTGAATTCATATAAGATGTTGCGGAAGTATATTTTCTTTTATTAAAATAAATAATACTAAGATGCATAAAAAATGATTTTGGCCCTTTGAAAATAGCTATTTACTCGGTCAAGTATAAAAATGCATTATGTTTATTTGCAAAATTTCTCTATTTTAATTACGTATAATGTGTTTATGAGAGACTTTGTTTTAAAATTACTTTTTTATTATTATATTTTTTGATATTAACCTAAGTCTGGTCGGTAACCATAATTAATGGATTCTAAAGGATGCCTAACCCCTTCCCTTTAGGATAATCAAGAACCCTTACATAGAATCACATTAGTTAAGCGGACCGTTAACGGAGGTTTAGTTTAACTTTACCTTAGTTAATAATTAGGTGTCCTAATTCACCTTTAAAATTAATTAGGTGGCGACTCCATAAAATAAACAAATAGGAATCACCAATATGTTGTACTCCGATTTGACCCGTTTAAAATGGGGTATAACAGCTTGGCGACTCCGTTGGGGAATCTAGGTTCTAACCATAATAGACTTAGGTTAATGAATAATTTGTTGGATGTTTTGTTTGTTTTCTTTATTTTGCCTTTATTGTTGCTTTTTCCCCTATGTGCTTTTAAGTGTTTTTATTGTTTTATTCCTTATGTGAATTTTCTATGTAATATGTATGTTATTGCTTTCCTTAAATTGTCATTCCGTTCATACTCCCTCCACTCCTGGAAAATTCACACAAATTCACACACTTAAAGCGGTTTCGTGGTTCGCGGCCGTGCACTACTAAATCACCCTTTAGTTGGATCGATCTTGTGGATTTAGTCGATCGGCGGTGCAGTCGACAGCCACAGACTTTCCACTCCCAAGTTGTCCACTTGGGGGAGCCTTGTGTCATAGGAAACCAACTCCTAGTCAGCCTAAGATAGAGCTAAACCAAAACCCTCTTTAAGGACATGCATCACACAAACTTAGGAGGCTTAATACCCAAGGTGTATTAAGTCCATTAGTCAACCTCGTCCAAATGTCCGAGTGGGTGTATCACCCCGAGCGACGGTTATCACGTTATGTGCATTGGTTTGAAGGATAAACACGTGTGTTATGTGGACCATGTGCTAATAGGTGGAACTAACCATTTGTGAACGCAGGTAGCCATGAGTCAACACAATATTTACCCGAGGTTTAGCATGGTCTTGAGTGTTCCTCCTCAACTAAAAACATGGTGGATTGATTTGGGGGACTACGGACAGCGGGTGGTACATGGAGCACTAGGACACTTACTGTCATTAATGGATATCCAGTCATGTAGAGACATCATCGAGGCGGCAACTGTGTTTTGGGATGAGAAGAGGGTTGTGTTTAGATTCGGCAATAATGAAATGACTCCATTGTTAGAGGAAATAGGTGGCTATGTGGAAAATGCAGCATTATTACATAAGAAGAAAAAATGGCAACATTGGGGCATGATTATTCCAAAGGAACCTTTACCAAAGGAATTTGTTGACAGTTTCGGATTCAGAAAGGGTAAAGGCGTAGAATGTTTACAAGGGTCTACGATACCATTTGATTACTTGTATCATAGATTCGGCTATTAACAAAGTTTCACCAATCATCAAGATTAATTTTTCTCGTATGACTCTTGGAAACAAAAACGGTGCTTTGCTTTCGCAGTGTGTTTTTCAGGAACTATGGTGTTCCCTAAAGGGACAACAAGAGATATTCACACCCGACTCATTACTGCAACAGAAGCTCTATTTGGTGGCATTAACGGGAAATACTACACTGTGGTCCCTATGGTCGTGGCAGATATCTATCGAGCGTTAGGACGTTGCAAGCACGGGTATAAGCATTTTGAGGGATGCAATTTTCTTTTACAAATTTGGCTGATGGAACATCTTCAAAAGGTCGAGAGAGATCTAGCATTTCGAAAGCCGACGGGTGAAAATCACATTCTTGGACATGTTCCTGGCACTCTTTTGACTAATAGATCATTTGAAAAGCCAAATTGTGTAGAAGGGTGGGTAAGAATTCTTAGCCGTTTGAATGAGGATTCAATTCAATGGATGTTCAGTTGGTTTCCATCCGAGGGTTTAGTGTTTCGTACGAAGATCGTACCATTCTTAGTTTTGATGGGACTTCGGGGCTTGCAGCCTTATGCCTCACTGAGAGTTTTAAGACAATCTGGAAGAAAGCAAAACATACCTTTAGTGGCAGACATGGATCATTATCGAGCCGACTACAAAGAGGGAAAAATTCCTTTTGCAAAAGAAGTTATAAGCATGTGGAAATCGAGGGAAACTATGAAAGCAGAGTCAATTGAGCCAAACAGATACCAAGCTGGATGTGATGATAACTATTTGGAGTGGTTGACCGCTAACTTGGAAGGATCAATCAAACCCGGCGTTAGCCTGAGAGGACGAATTAAGGATGGAGAAGCAGAAGCACACATCTTACTCCGACAATTGCGTAAGAAAAATCTTGTCTCTGAAGCCGAGCACCATGCATAACTTGAGGAAAAGGAAAAGGAGACAGAGAAATGGAAACAGCAGGCACTTAGTTACGAGCAAAGCATGCAAGAATTAGATACACTTCTAGCTGAGCAAGGAGACACTTGCATCAAAGAAGGCATCAAAACGGGAGGAGTTCTGGCTATGTCATACATTATCCAAAATCACCGAAAGATCGAGCAATCAATCCAAGCAACCAAGAGGCTCAAGAATGACGAAGGGTCTTCCTCATTTTAATTAGCTTATGAAAGTCAAGTAGTGGTTGTAATAATTTCTTTTGTGCCAGGATTTATAATTTTTCAAACATTGTATGTTTTGGGGTCTTCAATTAATAGCACATTGGGATGACATATAACTACATGTTTTTATCCTTCAGATCCTCGCTAGGCCTACCTCTGGCACAAAAGAGGTCCGTCCCGTGCATAATAGGTCGCGCTATGTTTGCTATATTTCTCTTTTACTATGTGATTTGTTTGCTATGCAATATGTGTTTCTTTCAACGTTATTTGCCCAATGTTCGCATTATTTAAAGCAGCAGTCATTCGCACTATACTAACGCAGTTTTCTTCATTTTTGAAGGTTTTCTTTTATTTCGATTATTCCCCCCAAAGGTTGATTCGTGTTGACTGTGAACTGGCAGACCACCCGTACTTCACAAGATCAAAAGCACGAGCATCCAACGATATGAATGATTCAGGGGCATCCGAACAGACTGGTTTGGGACTTGTCACCGTTCCAAGAGACGAACCTGAGGCTTCGGGAGGAGGGAATGATGAACTTATCGCCCAATTGATGCAGCAAATGGCCGACATGCAAAGTGAAATTGAGCGACTGCGAAACCTTACCAACCTGTCCATTACCCTCAACACTCCTCATCATGAACAAAGAATAAGTGCGACAATCCCACCATCCTTTTCGCCTGTTGACTTGCCCGCTCCTCAGCCCTTTCTCTCAAACCCTCCACTTCACACAGTCAATCCAAGCACTACCAATTCACCCCCCGTCCCACAACAAACTAGCCTGCAACAAACCATCTCACAACAATCAAATCCACAACAAGCCATCCCACCACCGATCAACTCACAACAAACCATCCCGCAACAAACTAACCCACAGCAAACCATTCCCGCAACAATCCAACCCACAACAAGTTAGCTTTCAACAGGTGATACGCTCAAATTACACCTACTAATGGCGTAAAGCGAACGTTGTCAAATATTGTAACCCAAACAAGGTTGGGGTTGAATCCCACAGGGAATATGGAGAGAAAAGGGTACTAATTGTATGCGATACTAGTCTTTAAAGGCTTTAATCCTATTCCGGACAGTTTGAAATAATTGTTGAGTAATGTAACTGAATACTTTGACTTGAATTGTACTTAATGAGAGAGAGAGAGAGACCAAGTTTGTGTTCCCCATTTTGATTAGATATTATGCTTCAGGTTTCAATGTGATATATTTCTAATGCTTGTTCTAAGAGTATGCACTTGATCTCTTAAGGACTTTCTAATGTTTCCCAACAGTTAGGCCATATTTCCTCTTTATGATTTTTCCAAATGTAAAAGAGTTGAAATCGAAGAGCGACCAATAATGCCAATTTAGACTTGTTCTTATCCCTAAGTTAGTCTATTAAACGAGGGTTAACGCCCCGAGTCATTGTTATTCAATCTTACCAATACTGACTCTCTTTCCCAAGAAAAGTTAGTATAATGGCTTAGGCTAATGCTTGCAATCATTACCCATCACTAACGCACAAAGACAGAATAAATACTAACAACCATTATGCATATATCAATAGTAGAAACCCACTCACACAATACCCATCATGGGATCCACAACCTTAGTATTAAAATTAGCTACTCATCATTTTGGTTAACAAAGAAAGCTTAAAAGTTAACATAATATACTTACGATCCTAATACAATATGGAATGGAAGTGAAGTTGGTGGTTTAAATGCTCCAACCACTTCAAATATTTCAAGACTGAAGTTAATGCGCCCAAGAAAATCAGAATAATGAATTAAAACCCTATCTTTAAGTATTTATAGGGCCAAAAATCGCGCCAAGTTTCTGGACAAAAACACCCTTACGCGGCATCGTTACGGACCGTAACACAGGTTACGGTCCGTCCTTCAGTTTCGTACTTTGTCGGCTTGATTAGGTCAACCGTCACGGCTTCTTGCGACAGACCGTAACACAGGTTACGGTCCATATCTTCCAGCGTATCATGGCCTCAGTCTTCAGTGGCCAATGCATTACGCCATTACGTTACGCCCCGTAACCTAAGTTATGGACCGTCCTTCTGGGCGTAACCTGTGACACTACTTAGGCAACTTTCTGGAAAATTTCCTCAGCTTACGGTACAAGTTACGGCCCGTAACATCAGTTACGAACCGTCCTTTTGCTCCAAGTTGTCCGTTTTTCAGCATTTCTTATCATTTCCGTTCCTTAGTCAACCAACCCTACAAAACACCAAAATAACATAAGAAACGATGTAAAAACACTTAAAAACAAGCAACACTTCTAGTTACAAAGGCGTAAAATGTGCCGAAATTCACGGCACATCAACATCCCCAACTTAAGCTTTTGCTTATCCTCAAGCAACTACACTAAGACTCACTACTAACACACGACATCTAGCAAAATAAGAATGACTACGGTGGTTTTGGCATGTGTTTCTAACACAGACTCTTCAATCCAAGAAAAATATTGGGCTCTTATCCACCTCCTATTTGTGACACAAGACGCACATTTTAGAACAATTGCAATTCACTATGCAACCTCAATTAATGACACAATCATAGTATGGGAGTCTCTATGCACATGAATTTCAACTTCCGGAAAGCCAGTTACTTTGCGATCTACAATACTTACACCCTTACATAGACCAAAGAATGTCCCAACACACATTTACAAAATAAATGGGACAGAAGACTAAAGAGACAGAAGGACACTCACACTCACAAAGAAATTTGCATACCATGCGTGCACATACCATAGGCTTGCTTTTATTTTCCATGCCTTCAACTTTGAACAGTTCGACTGTGATCACATTAGGACTTTTTAGGCTTGTAACATTGGCTTAGGGACGGGTAGGATGAATATTTGGATAGTGGTGACTCACCCTCCTTGACACTTCATTTTGACTTCATTCACCTTTCTTCCTCTTATTTCTGACCCTACAGCTTCAGCGTGGATTTATTTAGAACTTATATATCTATATATCTACTTATATATATATATATATATATATATATCCACACTGAATCATGCCCCGCAATACTCACGATCACCCCCAACAAGCATTTGGCCTTATTTTCCGCATCTTTCACTTATCACCTCTAACTTAGGCTTTTAGCCTCATTATCCGCATTTTTCGCTTATCACCCCCAACTTAGGCTTTTAGCCTCATTTGTCATTCTTTAGTGTCAAGGAGGGACTTGGTGCCAAATGGGTTTATTCACAGAAGGGAAGGAGGTTAGTTCACGGCTAATCAAAGAAAAAGTCTATAGGCTCAAAATGGGAGACTAGGGATCATTTTCTGTACGGGCTAGGCTCATTTAAGATAAACAGGCTATGGAGTCAATACAAAGAAAGCCTAAGATCACTTCACAATCAAACTTTCCTTAGAATTCACGCACGACCAACCGGGCAAGTTCTAGATTACAAGCATCATGCACAAATAGAAACTAAGAACTCACAACACAATGGCATAAGGATTGTTTAAATACTCTGACTTCACTTCCGTTTGAAGATTTCACACACATGGAAACCCTTTATTTGCAATGTCATTAAAAGAACCATACATGTCAATATCAACAACCCATTCTTGATGCACATCACAAATTATTTTTCGGAGGGATATCATTGACTTGTAAAAACACTTTTATATATGCTAGAAACACGGACCACCACCACTTAAGTCATCATTACTTTACTCTTAACTAAACATCCTAAACATGCCAGGTTCAACATAAAAATAACATTCTTCGGGAAAAGAACACAAGGCAAACAACAACCGAAGAGGGTCCTAAACACATACTTAATATCACAATTTAGGATAAAAACAATACTAACAAAAACAATAACAATTGTCCTAAACACATACTTAATATCACAATTTAGGATAAAATACCAACAAAAACAAAAACAAAAACAAACAATATCTGATATATCAAAACAATACCAACAATTACCCACACCCCCAACTTAGAAACATGCATTTCCCTCAAGGCATCTATAAAAACCATCAATAGAACGGAGGGCCTCCCTGGAGCGCACTAGGCGCTTGGATCTACTGCAGCATCATGAGATTGGTTAACCTCGGAGGTAGGAGCAATGGTGGTATCAGGCTGGCCAACACTAGAAGTCCCAGTCTCAGTGGGTGGAGAAGAAGTAGGGTGAGCCAGCTCAATGGGATGGGCTGAGCTAG
This sequence comes from Lycium barbarum, assembly GCF_019175385.1. Lineage (NCBI taxonomy): Eukaryota > Viridiplantae > Streptophyta > Magnoliopsida > Solanales > Solanaceae > Lycium > Lycium barbarum. The sequence goes on along the minus strand of NC_083347.1, from coordinate 102,207,202 downwards.
AAGTCGCTCTAGTGGTGTCAGAACCCAGCCGAGACTTATGTCTGATCTTCTTCAATGTTCGCCGCTCCTCCTCCTCATTCTGTGGGCGCAAAGCATCAAACGGATCAAGAGTTTTGAGAAGGGGATCGAGGTTTTCACCATCTGGCGTGGCTCTCCTGCGCTTCCCTTTAGCCAAAGAGTGGGTATCTTTTTCCAACTCCTCGTCTTGCTCCTCATCAACCTTGTCCTCGATCTCATCACCCCCGAGTAGACTCTGCACCGGCTGGTATAAGCTCTGTACCAACTCTATGTGTACTTTCGGAATCTGGTCCGTCACAACAGCCACTTCCTGTGCCTTCAATTTCTGCACATCATCCTTTAGGGTCCACAACTCACTCCGAATAGTGCCCAATTCCACAGCGGGGTGTGTCCTAGTTAGCTCCGTCATTCTGTTCTCAATAACATCTATCCGAGAGTGGATCTGTAGGTGGTCATCAGCTATCTGTTCTTTTATCGGCCGCAATGCTGCATCCATAGCCTTTTTTGTGTACAATTTCAGCTCGGTCATGAGCTGTTTGACCTGCCTATCTGTCCTATCTTCTTGCAGGACCACTGCCCCAAATTTCTCCTGGTTGAAAATCATTTTTCTCGCAAGTTCGGGTGGGACTCCCGGCATGGGCTGAGCCGGTGCTGGGCTCGCTCCAGTGAAAGAGGCAGGACCACCCGAAGTAGGTGGAGCTGGAGCTGGCATGGGCTGTGTAGCATAGTCACTCGGTGGAGCCTCAGAATATGTGGGCTGACCCGCAGCAGTTGCCTCAGCACCCATGATGGCTAAGGGTAAAACATCTGATCCCGTTGGGCCCTCTGGCACATCAGAAGACGAGGCAGATGGCATTGTACCTTGGATCAACATATAATCTCTCCCCTTTGTGATGTCATAGATACTCCTAGCGATCACACTGTGGTCGATAAAGGGGAGGGGTTCTGGTCCCTCGTGCAAGCATAAGAACGTGAGCAAACATGGATGAATGAGGGAAGTGGCTGTTTGGGTGGCTCTGTCCCGGAGATCTGCTTCTAACAGTCTTTCGAAGTTGATTTTATACCTCGACATAAGGGCAGCCACAAGAACAGCTCTGTCCGGAGTCAAATAATTATCTGCCTGGGTAGGACGGATGCGGAACAGAACAATCTGCCACCAAAACTTTGCCTCAGGTGTGAGGGTGTTTTTTCAAATCCGCGTAGCGACTATCAACTTTGGTACTATTGCCCATTCGGGATCTGCCGACCGTGCAATCACGGAGGCCACCCATTTTCTGACTGATATTGTATCTTTCTTTTCAATTTTATAGACAAACTCCCCTTCTTCCGCCGCTGTAGGCGCAATATAATCCTCCCCGAATAGTACTGTATTGATGGCCGTCGGAGAAACATCAATCTTCTTTTTGCGCACTACTACTCCATTCATGGCCGGCACTTGAGTTGCGTGCTACCCTTTTTTCTGTGCTTTGAATACAGCAGCCCCATAAGAAGTGTAGAATTCCCGAACAAGAGCCGGGATGTATAACCCCACAGGGTTTCTCAAAAACTCTAACTTTTGGAAGCGGAGAGTGTCAGGGATGCCCGGATATCCATCGAGACCATCGAAGCTGACGTTCCGTTTCTCGAAAATACTTCTCTTTGGGCCCTGCCCCTCATGCTTTGCTAGCTCACACCCTTTGTTGTACAAGTCTTCAGATCCCTCCACAGAAAATTGGAGGTCCTGCTCATACATAGCCCTCATCCGGATGTCAGTCTCTCTCCTTTCCTGCTCGCGCTCTTGTTCGCGCTCCTCCGCAGTAGGCTGTCTAATGGGTGGTTGAGGCCGTTGTGGTAGTGTGACAGCCTGCCCGGGTCCACTATGGCTAGACGAACCAGAAGAACTCTCCTCATCAGACGAGGAGGAACTTTCGGATGGTGAGGCTGGCCTGGTAGATGCAGTGGGCTTCTTTGTAGCCCTTGTGTCCTAGATTTGATCTTCATCGCGCAACCGTGAGGTTACGTTACCTACACCGTGACCTTTTCCTTTTCCTGCAACCTCGGGTGCAACCTTCTTTCCTTGCCTTGGGTTAACCATACCTGTTGAAGGCAAAGTCAGCTATGATACATGAGAAGCTGTTCAATTATACAACTTATTGTTTGAAGTTCAGGACATCACTTAGCTCATGCACCGTAACACGGTCGACGGACCGTCGATGGTGTTACGAGCCGTAGCTTCAACCATAACTCAATTTGTTCATTTGTAACACAGGAAACGTAACATGATCCACGGACCGTCATACGCGTTACGGTCCGTAACATATTACCGTAACATGTCCCAAATTTCTAGAAAGTTTTCTGGAAATCATATGCGTTACGGTATGATGTTACGGACCGTCAAACGTGTTACGGGCCGTAACACCTTACCGTAACCTGACCCAAATTTCCAGAACGTTTTGGGGGAAATCATCGGTGTTACGGTATGATGTTACGGTCCGTCAACTGTGTTACGGTCCGTAACACCTTACCGTAACATCACCCAAATTTCTAGAAAATTTTCATGGAAATCATCGGTGTTACGATGGGGTGTTACGGTCCGTAACACATGTTACGGCCCGGAACACTAAACGTCGGGCAATCAGTTCACAGATGCAGAGTTTTGCCAAATTTTCCCGTTTAAGCACGAGGCATAGATTTTCGACTTTATGCTCCTTGGGTATGGTGTAAACACCATTAGATACCCTCACATACCTCGGGTTACTCAGACTTCACCCGGTTTTACCAAAGTTTTCTTTGAAACCTTTTATCGAACAGTTGGTGGGCAAACCAATTTAATAATTTCATGAATGAACCTTTCAATCGGTATGCCCTCCGACTCAGTGGGAGACAATGTTCTTGTGCTCACGAGTCTCACAAACAGCAACCATACCAAACCCAACCCCCCACCATTGTTAAATCCCGCGCAATTATTCAATGGGGATTTACAAGCATTGAAAAGCACAACAACATGGCATTGTATACGAATTTACTCGTGGAAGATCATACCAATATTATTGCTATATGAAAGACAAGAGAGAGTCAACACACTGTCATACCTGATCATTAGCGATGCTTGAATGAAACTCGAAATTAAAGAAAAACATAACAACACTATGGTAAAAGAAATATAGAGAGATGGTGAGGGGGAGATGAAGAGAGAATGAGGGAAGTTATGAGGGAGAGAGGGGAGGGTTAAAATTTTTTGAAAAATCGGTTGAATTTGAAATGGTAACCGTCGGGGATGTTATTTAAACATGCCCGACCGTTACGCTTAGAGTTACGGACCGTAACATGAGATACGAGTCGTAACTCGTGTTACAGTCAACCAAACGACCCCGTTTTCAGCTTTCACTAATGACATGGCCCTACAGCCGACGGACCGTAACTCGTGTTACGGTCCGTATTACCTGGCGTAACAGGTGCCATTTTTCCAGTGATTGCCCAGATTGTTGTCAAGGTTACATTCATGTGTTACGGTCCGTAACATGATTGAAGGTCCGTAACTCAGACCGTAACACTTTTCCTCCATCCTTCAGTGATTTCTGCATTTTCTTTTCTCTCGTTACACTCCATTATACGAACCGTAACATGAGTTACGGGCCGTAACGTGGAGCGTCCTTTCCTTGAAAACTCAACACTTACCTTTTTTTGGCCTTTTTAGTCCTCAGAATCCTACCACATCAGCAAACATCAAAAACATAAAAGAAAACAAAGGAAATACAAAATTTAAACTACTTATAAAGCAGTAAATGTGGGTTGCCTCCCACATAGCGCTTGGTTTAACGTCACGGCTCGACGTGATACCTAAATTTCCAGTTCAGCAACCGTATTTCAAACGATACCTATCAACCTCCTTACCATCATCAATACACCAATGGTAATGCTTTACTCTTTGTGCATTCACTTTAAAAGTTCGAGTGCCATCTTCGGTTTTCACCTCAATGACACTCCTATTTCGGGGAAACACTTGCTATTTCAAACGGACCTGCCATCAAGACTTTAGCTTGCCCGAAAAGAACTTTAGGCGCGAATTGTACAACAAGACCAAGTCCTTCGGCTGAAAATCCCTTTTGAGGATCTTCAAGTCATGAGAGTATTTCATCGTTTCCTTGTACAGTGTTGCACTTTCATAGGCATTGTACCTAAATTCATCCATCTCATTGATTTGATACAACCTCAGCTTTGTTGCTTCATGCCAATCCATGTTCAGCTTTTTCAATGCCCAAAGGGCCTTATGCTCAAGCTCAATAGGCAAATGACATGCCTTCCCAAATACCAACTTATACGGTGAAGTCCCAATAGGCGTTTTGAATGCCGTGCGATATGCCCATAGAGCATCATCCAACTTTTTGGACCAGTCAGTGCGATTCACATTGACCGTTTTTGCCAAGATGCTTTTTATCTCGCTGTTTGAGACTTTAAGCTGACCACTCGTCTGAGGATGATATGGAGTGGCAACCCTATGATGCATGCCATATTTTTCAAGAAGATCAGCAAATGGTTTGTTGCAGAAATGAGAACCACCATCACTAATAATAGTTGTAGGAGTGCCAAATCTAGTAAAGATGTTCTTTTTTAGAAAGGCATTGACTCTCCTACCATCATTGTTAGGCAAGGCCACCGCCTCCACCCACTTGGAGACATAATCCACCGCAACAAGAATATATTTCAGGCCATATGAGCTCACGAAGGGCCCCATAAAATCAATTCCGCACATATCAAAGAGCTCCACCTCAAGCACAAAGTTCATCGGTGTTTCATGCTTCCGACCTATTGTGCCCTGGCGTTGGCATTTATCACAAGAACGTGCCAACATATTCGCATCACGATATATGGCTGGCCAATAGTAGCCACACTCTAGCACCATGGTTGCAGTTCTATTTCCACTGTGATGCCCACCAACCGGAGAATCATGACAAGCCCTCAAAATATCTATCACCTCAAATTCAGCCACACATCTTCTGATCATATTTTCTGCACAAGTCCTGAATAAGTAAGGCTCATCCCAATAATACTGTCGGCAATCTCTCAAGAATTTCTTCTTTTGATATGCCTTCAAATCTTCAGGAACAATGCCAGTTACCAAATAATTGGCAATATCGGCATACCATGGTGCCACATCATTGGAGATTGCCAAGACTCTTTCATCTGGAAAAGTGTCATCAATATCCAACACATCAATCGGTCTCCCTGGTGCTTCAAGTCTGGAGAGATGGTCAGCTACTTAATTTTCTGACCCTTTTCGGTCTTTGACTTGAAAGTCCAATTCTTGTAGCAACAACACCCATCTTATCAACCGAGGCTTAGCATCCTTTTTAGCCATCAAGTAGCGTAGGGCAGCATGGTCAGTGTGAACCACTACCTTGGCACCCAGTAAATAAGCCCGAAACTTTTCAAAGGTATAAACAATAGCAAGTAGTTCCTGCTCCGTTACGGTATAGTTCAGTTGAGCCCCATTTAGTGTTTTGCTGGCATAATAAATTGGGTACAAGATTTTGTTGAGTCGCTGACCAAGCATAGTGCCAATTGCAAGACCACTGGCGTCACACATTAATTCAAAGGGCAACGACCAATCCGGAGACACAACAATAGGTGCGGAGGTTAATTTCAGCTTCAACTCGTCGAAAGCCTTGATGCACTTCTTATCAAAATTGAATTTGGACTCTTTTTCCAAGAGTTTGCACATTGGGTTTTCAATTTTGGAGAAGTCTTTGATAAATCTTCTATAGAATCCGGCGTGCCCCAAGAAACTCCGAACCCCTTTTACTAAAATGGGTGGAGGGAGTTTTGAAATCACATCGATTTTGGCTTGATCAACCTCAATCCCTCTTTCGGAAATCTTATGGCCAAGGACAATTCCCTCCTTTACCATAAAGTCACACTTTTTCTAGTTGAGAACGAGATTTGTCTCCTCACACCTTTGTAGCACCCGATCAAGATGGTCTAAACATTCATCGAATAAATCTCCCACCACAGAGAAGTCATCCATGAAGACTTCAAGAACGTTTTCAACTATGTCAGAGAATATGGACATCATGCATCGTTGGAAAGTAGTTGGGGCATTGCAAAGACCAAATGGCATTCGGCTGAAAGCGAGTGTCCCATAGGGACAAGTGAAAGTAGTCTTTTCTTGGTCTTCCAATGCAATGTTGATTTGGTTGTAACCTGAGTACCCATCCAAGAAACAATAATAAGACCTTCCAGCTAGCCGATCAAGCATTTGATCAATAAAAGGCATAGGGAAATAATCTTTGCAAGATGCAGTGTTCAGCTTCCGATAGTCCATACACACTCTCCAACCAGTGACAGTTCTTGTCGGAATCAACTCATTTTTAGAGTTAGGGACAACGGTGATGCCCCCTTTCTTTGGCACACACTGGACTGGACTTACCTATAGACTGTTGGCAATCGGGTAAACCACCCCAGCATCTAGCTACTTAATAATCTCTTTCTTTACCACCTCTTGCATCGGTGGATTTAGTCTTCTCTGATGCTCAACACTTGATGAACTTTCCTCCTCCAACTGAATTCGGTGCTCATAAATTCCGGAGGGAATCCCCCGGATGTCTGCAATAGTCCAACCCAAAGCACTTAAATGCTTCCTCAAAACTGCGATGAGTCTTTGAGTTTGGCCCTCATTCATAAGTGATGACACAATAACTAGGAGGGTGGCATTTGCTCCAAGAAACTCATATTTAAGATGGGATGGAAGTTGCTTGAGTTCCAACTTCGGTGGCTCAATAATTGATGGTTTTGCTGGAGGAGTTGTTCGTTTCTCTAAATCAAGAGACAATTTCTTGGGCTCATAAGAGTAAGATCCCAGACCAGTGAGTGAATTCACTGTCTCAATATATCCCTCCATTTCTTCTGCATCAAAGTTCACCAAGATGGCCGATAATGCTTCACCCAAGCATTCTTCCTCCATTTTGAATTCTACCGCTTCATCCACTACATCAACAGAATTAATGACTGAAATACTTTGATAAAGACTAGGTAATTTCATACCCTTGTTGGCGTGAAAAGTCACCTCCTCATCGTTCACCCGGAACTTGATTTCATTCTTCTCGGAATCCATAAGAGCCCTCCATATCGCAAGGAAAGGTCTCCCCAGAATAATAGGAATTTCTTGATCAATAGCACAGTCAAGAATCACGAAATCTGCCGGTAATAGGAATTCCCCGATTTGAACAAGCACATCATCAGCTACCCTTACTGGCCTTTTTATCGATCTGTCAGTCATCTGCAACCTCATGGTAGTTGGCCTTGGTATCCCTAATCCTGATCTCTTGAAAATCTCAAGGAGCATAAGATTTATGCTAGCCCCGTTATCACACAAAGCCTTGGCAAAATCCTGCTGCCCTATGGTGCATGGAATGGTGAATGCTCCAGGATCTTCCCTTTTTGGCACTTTGGTCTTGGAAATAATAGCACTAACGCGATGAGTGATACCCACAGTGTCGTGTTTCAATGGCTTCTTCTTATTTGTTAAGAGATCCTTCAAATACTTAGCAAACCTAGGCATTTCTTGGACAGCGTCGATAAAAGGAATGTTCATCGTCAATTGCTTGAGTTGATCATAAAATCGCAAGCACTTGTCATCTTCTGTTTTCCTCACCAGCCTTTGAGGAAAAGGCGGTGAAGATTTGAACATTTGGCTCAAAGGGCGTAGAGCGCCAGAAAGTTTTGCCTTCCCCTTTTCATGTTTTTTCTCCTTGTGCCTCGAGATTATCAAGATTTTGCTCCTCTTCAGCTATAATAGGGACTTTCTCCTCTGTTTCCTCCTCCACAATAACATCAGATACATCATGTTGCGTTTTTTCTTCAACAATTGGCTCGAGATCAATCACCTTTTTATCAGCACCTTGAAGTATTTTTCCACTTCAGGTGCTAATAGCAGCTACATGCTCCACAGAGTTTACCCCATTACCTTTCGGATTTGGAACTGTATCACTTGGTAGTTGTCTACGTTGAGGAGTATGCACTTCTCTGGAAAGGTCTCTGAATTGCGATTCAAGCTTCTGAATGGAAGTTGAATGAGATAGTTGAACCTGAGACATTCCCTTGATTGTGCTCTCTGTTCTGTCCTGATTCATTAGCATTTTCTGCATCATACTTTTCAGCTCCGCAGAATCATTAGCAGCATTTCTAGCAGAGTTGCTAGCTGAATTGTCTCTCCACTATTGGGAATTTGATGCTTGCCCCCTTGGTGGGATATAGGGGTTCGAGCTCTTGTTTCCATAATTGTTGCTATTGTAAGTCCCTTGATTTGGATTTCCCTGATCATTTCTGCTATAATTGTTCCCTTGAAATTGGTGTTGAGGCTTTTGCCATGGGTGAGGGCCCGGACCTTGATAATTTTGCCTTTGATAACCCCTTTGCGAGTTGTTGACATAATTAGCATCTTCATACTGTTTTTGCCCATCTTGGTACATCCCCTCAGGGACTTGATACATTCCCTGTGGCTGAGGTGGTAACTTCTCAACAACATTTACCCCTTGTGCATCCTTTTCTGCCAACTTCTTTGATAATAAATCCACCGTGGTTTGCAATTGAGCAAAGGCATGATCTCTCTCATGGCTTTCTTTTGCAACGGCAGCTAGTGATGGACTATCATAAGAGAGACCCTCACTATCAGTTGAATGCCAAACATTATTGTAGGTGGTGAGTTTATCAAGCAAACGGGTGATGACGATAAATGACTTGTCCATGAAGCATTCTCCCACGACAGTATTGATAGCAATCTGATTCATTGTATCTAAGCCCTTGTAGAATTTCTCCGTGAGAATAGCATTCAGAAACCTGTGAGTTGGAGATTGAGCTAGATAGTACTTGAACCGCTCTCATCCAGAATATAATTGTTCCCCCGGGAGCTATTTGAACTCAAAGATCTTATCTCGAAGTTTAGCTTTTTTTGCTTGGGGGGAACCACTTTTTCAGAAATGTGTTGGCTAGCTTGCTCCAGGTATGAATAGAATTGCTGGGAAGCTTTTCATACCATTCCCTTGCTTGGCCAGCCAAGGAATATTTGAAGACCCGTAACCGCAGTGCATCAGCAGAAACAACACCTTGGGATTGTTGAGCACACACGTGCAGGAAGTTCTTCAAATGTCGAAGTGGACAATCCTCCAAAGAATTCCGAAAATAACCTTTAAGTTTCAGCAGCTGATAGGTAGAACTATCAATTTTGAACGTAGCATTTCCAGTCCTAGGAGGGACCACAGCAGAAGCATAATCAACCTCATTGATGAATTCCGCAAATATATTCTCATCTTCGTCCTCTTCTGGTGCAGGTGGGTTCACTTGGAGTCCACCTTGGTTTCCTTGATTGCGATTCTGCCTTCCAGCCATGTTCACCTGGTTCACCACAACAACAAACAAGGTGTGATGGAATAGAAAAAGTTTTAAAGAAGAGTACGCACAATCAGTAATTTCTAAACCGTATTCCCCGGCAGCAGCGCCAAAATTTGATTCGCTCAAATTACACCTACTAATGGCGTAAAGCAGACGTTGTCAAATATAGTAACCCAAACAAGGTTGGGGTCGAATCCCACAGGGAATATGGAGAGAAAAGGGTACTAATTGTATGCGATACTAGTCTTTAAAGGCTTTAATCCTATTCCGGACAGTTTGAAATAATTGTTGAGTAATGTAACTGAATACTTTGACTTGAATTGTACTTAATGCGAGAGAGAGACCAAGTTTGTGTTCCCCATTTCGATTCGATATTATGCTTCAGGTTTCAATGTGATATATTTCTAATGCTTGTTCTAAGAGTATGCACTTGATCTCTTAAGGACTTTCTAATGTTTCCCAACAGTTAGGCCGTATTTCCTCTTTATGATTTTTCCAAATGTAAAAGAGTTGAAATCGAAGAGCGACTAATAATGCCAATTTAGACTTGTTCTTATCCCTAAGTTATTCTATTAAACGAGGGTTAACGCCCCGAGTCATTGTTATTCAATCTTACCAATACTGACTCTCTTTCCCAAGAAAAGTTAGTATAATGGCTTAGGCTAATGCTTGCAATCATTAACCATCACTAACGCACAAAGACAGAATAAATACTAACAACCATTATGCATATATCAATAGTAGAAACCCACTCACACAATACCCATCGTGTGATCCACAACCTTAGTATTAAAATTAGCTACTCATCATTTTGGTTAACAAAGAAAGCTTAAAAGTTAACATAATATACTTACGATCCTAATACAATATGGAATGGAAGTGAAGTTGGTGGTTTAAATGCTCCAACCACTTCAAATATTTCAAGACTGAAGTTAATGCTCCCAAGAAAATCAGAATAATGAATTAAAACCCTATCTTTAAGTAATTATAGGGCCAAAAATCACGCCAAGTTTCTGGACAAAAACACCCTTACGAGGCATCGTTACGGACCGTAACACAGGTTATAGTCCGTCCTTCGATTTCGTACTTTGTCGGCTTGATTAGGTAAACCGTCACGGCTTCTTGCGACAGACCGTAACACAGGTTACGGTCCGTATCTTCCAGCGTATCATGGCCTCAGTCTTCAGTGGTCAATGCATTACGCCATGACGTTACGCCCCGTAACCTAAGTTACGGACCGTCCTTCTGGGCGTAACCTGTGACACTACTTAGGCAACTTTCTGGATATTTTTCCTCAGCTTACGGTACAAGTTACGGCCTGTAACATGAGTTACGGACCGTCCTTTATAGCAGCACATATCCTCTCTGGTACGGATCACGTTACGGCCCATAACATGAGTTACGGACCGTCCTTTTGCTCCAAGTTGTCCGTTTTTCAGCATTTCTTATCATTTTCGTTCCTTAGTCAACTAACCCTACAAAACACCAAAATAACATAAGAAACGATGTAAAAACACTTAAAAACAAGCAACACTTCTAGTTACAAAGGCGTAAAATATGCTGAAATTCACGGCACATCAATAGGCCAATCCAGTACCTTGCACCACTTCATATATTCCATAGCCTTCAATTATCCAAACTACCCCACTTACCCAAAACTACCAAGAAGCTCAACACATACCATTGGCACACACCGCTAACCATAACCCGCAGTATGTGCCACCGGTACATGTAGCAGAAGCTCAACCTTTCACTACCCAATTGCAGGTCGTGCAGCATCCAGAGATTGACTCTTATGAGGAGATGGAAAGGGAAGCCAGGGCGAAAGCAGACGAGAATGTAGAAAAGGAGATTCGTAGTCTAAAAGAAGCATTTAGAAGCATGCAAACTCACAAGGGATGCGAAGGACTAGAGTACGAGGATTTATGTATTCATCCCGACATAGAGTTGCCTGCTGGATATAAGGTGCCGAAGTTCGATATGTTTGATGGAAAAGGAAATCCTCGAGCTCACTTGAGGTCGTACTGTGATAAGCTTGTTGGAGTGGGAAAAGATCAAGCCATTAGAAGGAAACTGTTCATAAGGAGTTTGACAAGTGGAGCACTTGATTGGTACACATGTCAGGATCCGCAAAAATGGCATAGTTGGGGAGAGATGGCACAAGAATTCATGGATAGATTCAGGTTTAATACTGAGACTGTCCCAGACAGATTCTATATGATGAAGTTAGAAAGGAAGTCAACAGAAACTTTTAGAGAATATGCTATGCGTTGGAGAGCAGAATCCGCGAAAGTCCAGCCTCCAATGGCGGAAAGTGAGATGACAACACTCTTTGTACAGTCTTTAAAAGATGCAACATACTATGAAAGGCTAATAAGTGTCATCGGACAAAAGTTCTCTGAAGTTATTAGAATGGGAGATTTCATAGAAGAAGGTATCAGGACAGGAAGAATCACAAATCTTGCAGCCTTGCAAGCAACAAACATGGCAATTCAATCAGATTCGGCTAAGAAGAAGAGGGACGGAGTGTCCGCGGTCATGACCATCCAGGAACGTAGACCTAACCAGATGTTAACCTACCAATACCCTTCATCCCAGCCTTCATATTACAACCAATACACCCAAGCCCATAAGCCTTATTATCAACCTCCACCAATTCCCCATCTTGTTTACCATACCCAGCCAGCATATTACCCACCTTGAGCACCTGCCCCTCAAAGCCCATCACAATACTAGCCAACCTACTCGCCTCAACCCCAATACCAACTACAAAGGCATTCACAAAATGCACCCAGACCTCGCCCAAACTTTGAAAGAAAGCCAACCAAAACTTACACACCGTTAGCCGAACCCTTAGCCCAACTGTATGAAAGGTTGAGAACGGCATGGATACTCCAACCAATTCAGGGAAGAGTTCCTAATCCCCTTCCTGGATGGTATGACGGGACTAAACATTGTGCGTATCACTTAGGAGTTGACGGATATGATACTGAAAATTGCCTTACTCTCAAAGACAAAATCGAGGCATTAATCAAAGAAGGGGTCATCCAGCTCAAAGGAGCTCCTCCATATATAAACAACAATTCGCTGCCCAATCATGGTGATGCAAATGTGAACATGATTACCATTGATGAAGATTGCAATTTGGAATGGACTATCGTGTCGGTTAAGAAAGAGGAAAAGGTTGAATCATCAGCCTTTATTGCTCCAGTAATCACGGTCCAAATGAGGGCCCCAATTGAAGTGGAAGTGCTCACTCCAAGGCCTAGGATCACGGCCTTAGTTGCTCAGGCACCTTCTTTCAACACCAAAGTAGTTCCGTGGAACTATGAGTCTGATGAAAGGAACAAAGCAAAAGGAAAATTGGTTGTAGAAACCGTTGCTACTGGATTGACTAGATCTGGGCGGTGTTATGCCCCCGAGGAGGTAGCACGAGGAGCACCGAGCAAATAAAATGGCCAAAAGAAGGCTGTGACTGAGGCTTAAGTCGAAGAATTCTGGAGAAAAATGCCAACTAAAGAATATTCTGTTGTAGAACAACTAAAGAAAACACCAGCCCAAATTTCTTTATTGGCATTGTTGATGAGTTCTGAAGCTCATAGGAACGCTTTGGCGAAGGTACTGAATGAAGCTTATGTTCTGGCTGAGACTTCCAGCGAGAAATTTTCAGCCATGGTTGGAGAAGTCCTCGAAGCCCACAAAGTTTCTTTTCATAATGATGAGTTGCCACCGGAAGGTTTAGGGCACAACAAGGCATTGAACATCACAGTCAAATGCAGGGACAAATTCATTTCCAAGGTGTTGATTGATGGAGGTTCAGCTGTTAATATATGTCTTGTCACTAACCTCCGAGCCTTAGTAATTGACATCGGGAAACTTCACGACAGTCAGGTGAGAGTCAAAGGTTTTGATGGAGCTCAAAGAGGTGTCGTGGGAGATATTGACTTAGCCTTGGAAATCGGACCTGTGGAATTTACGGTCAAATTCCAAGTAATGGATATATCCGCTAGCTACAATCTGCTGATAGGAAGGCCATGGATCCACATGGCTGGTGCAGTCTCCTCTACCCTGCATCAAAGTTTGAAATTTGTCTGGAATCATCAAGAAATTGTGATCCATGGAGAAGGCAGCAATTCAATCTATCCCGAAAGCTCAATTCTTGTTATTGAAAGTGTAGAAAGGCTGGATGGATCTGCCTTCCATATCAAGGAAACCATGTGTTCTACTCAAGCTGAAAGGGTAAAATTGCTATGTGTGCTTATGATGGTGGCATGGGAAATGTTGAAGAATGGTTTCCAGCCCGGTCGAGGTCTTGGGGTGAATTTGGATGGAATAGTGGAACCAATTAAGTTACCCGGGCAGAAGGATACTTTTGGTCTTGGGTACGAGCCCACTCTTGAAGAAATTTCACTGCTAGTCTCAAAAGAAGAAGTGACATTCCCTTGACAAAGCCTGTTCCTCTCCTGAATTAGTCATTTCTCAAGGCATCCGTTACCCAAGCATTAGAGGAAGCAGCTCAAGACAACCTCGTGGAAGGACTCAAGAATTTATTCATTGCCGAGGAGGAAGCTGAATGCAACATGGTTCTGGATGAATGCTCTGAAACCCCAACTATCTGGGATGCTGAGCCTGGAGATATTTTGAATGATTGGACTTGTACCCCGCCCCCCGTCCTCCGGGAGTCTTGGTAGACAATTTGTATTAAGTATTTGATGAAATAACACGATTCAAAACTGAGGCCTGAATCGTGTTTATGCTTTTGTTGTGTTTTGCCTCTAAAAGTTTGAACGCTTAAATGACAAATCCAAACTATGCGTTTCTATCTCTTATTTCGTCTTTATTTAATTAATTTTTTTTTTTCAGCAATCAAACTAATAAATCTGCCGATACTGTGAATGTGACACGTAATGAAACAAGCGAGCCCATAGTAAATGCCGAACAAGACTCTGAAGAATATGAAGAGGACACGCAACCTGAAGAGTTAACTAAGGATTTTGAACATTTTGAGAATAAGCCGAAACCAAATTTGGATGAAACAGAAACCATAAATTTGGGAGATTCAGAAACCGTGAGGGAAATAAGAATTAGCGTCCATTTAACTGCGTCACAAAGGGAAGAATTGATCAACCTTTTGAGATAATATATAGACATGTTCGCATGGTCTTATGACGATATGTCGGGTCTAAGCACAAATATTGTTTCGTATAAGTTGCCCATGGATCCGTCTTGTCCTTCGGTGAAACAAAAGAAGAGAAATATTAAACCGGATTTGAGTTTAAAAATCAAGGAAGAAGTCTCCAAGCAATTTGATGCAAAGGTCATTCGAGCTGCAAGGTACCCCACTTGGCTAGCCAATATCGTGCCTGTACCAAAGAAGGATGGCAAAGTCAAGGTGTGAGTGGATTATCGGGATCTCAACATGGCTAGTCCGAAAGGTGACTTTCCCCTCCCAAATATTCACATACTTATTGATAACTGTGCGAAGCATGAGTTGCATTCATTCGTTGATTTCTATGCAGGATATCACCAAATTCTGATGGATGAAGAAAATGCTGAGAAGACGGCATTCATCACACCCTGGGGAGTATACTATTATCGAGTGATGCCTTTTGGGCTCAAGAACGCAGGTGCTACCTACATGAGAGCCATGACTACCATTTTTCATGATATGATCCATAAGGAGATTTAAGTCTATGTGGATGATATCATCATCAAGTCATGAAAGAGTTCAGATCACTTGACGGATTTGAAGAAGTTCTTTGACAGGCTGAGGCGATACAATTTGAAGTTAAATCCCGCAAAGTGTGCATTTGGTGTTCCTGGTGGGAAGCTGTTGGGTTTTATTGTGAGCAGGAGAGGTATAGAATTGGATCCTTCGAAGATAAAGGCTATTCAAGACTTGTCTGCCCCAAAGAGTCAAAAGGACGTGATGAGTTTCCTCGGTCGCCTCAACTACATTAGTCGGTTCATAGCACAATCGACAGTAATATGTGAGCCAATAATCAAGTTATTGAGGAAATATTCTGCTACCAAATGGACAGAAGATTGCCAGCGAGCCTTTGAGAGAATCAAAGAATATTTGTCTAATCCGCCTGTTTTGGTGCCTCCAGAAGCAGGAAGATCTTTGTTATTGTATTTGTCCGTGTCAGCGAATGCATTTGGGTGTGTGTTGGGACAACATGATGAAACGAGAAAGAAGGAGCAAGCAATATACTACTTGAGCAAGAAGTTCACGCCTTATGAGGCCCGATATACTTTGTTGGAGCGCACCTGTTGTGCCTTAACCTGGGTTGCACAAAAGTTGAGACATTACCTGTTTGCATATACCACTTATCTCATCTCAAGGATGGATCCACTCAAGTATATCTTTCAGAAGCCTATGCCTACTGGGAAGTTAGCCAAATGGCAAATTTTGCTAAGTGAGTTTGATATTGTATATGTTACCCAAAAGGCTGTCAAAAGGCAGGCAATAGCCGATCATCTTGCTGAAAATCCTGTAGATGAAGAATACATGCCCCTTAAGACTTATTTCCCTGCTGAAGAAGTGTTGTTTGTCGGAGAAGATATCCCAGAGGAATATCCAGGGTGGAGAATGTTCTTTGATGGGGCTGCAAACTCCAAAGGAGTTGGCGTTGGAGCAGTCTTAATTTCAGAGTCAGGCCAGTATTATCCAATTTCAGCAAACCTCAGGTTTCCGTGCACCAACAATATGGCAGAGTATGAGGCTTGTATTCTTGAACTCAGAATGGCCGTTGATATGAACATACAAGAATTATTGGTTATAGGTGATTCTGATTTATTGGTTCATCAAGTACAAGGCGAATAGACCACCAAGAATGTGAAGATAATTCCATATCTGCATTGCGTGCAAGATTTGTGTAAAAGATTTATCAAGGTGGAATTCAATCATGTCCCAAGGGCTCAAAATGAGTTCGCTAATGCTTTGGCAACCTTGTCCTCTATGATTCAGCACCCGGACAAGAATTACATAGATCCTATCAAGGTGAATGTGCACGATCAGCAGGCTTACTGTTTCTATGTAGACGAAGAGCCTGATGGAGAACCTTGGTATCGTGACATTAAGAAGTATCTCAAGGTAGGAGACTACCCAGAAGGCATAACCAATGTTCAGAAGAAAACACTTTGAAGATTAGCAAACCACTTTTTCCTAAATGGATAAATCCTTTATAGGAGGACTCCAGATTTAGGACTATTAAGATGTGTTGATGCCAAAGAAGCAGCCAAGTTGATTGAAGAAGTGCATGGCGGTACATGTGGGCCTCACATGAATGGTTTTACTCTGGCTAAGAAAATTCTACGAGCAGGCTATTTCTGGATGACTATGGAATCAAATTGCATTCGTTTTGTGCAAAAGTGTAATCGATGTCAGATTCATGGCGATTTGATTCGAGTCCCGCCAAATGAATTAAATGTGACGAGTTCTCCGTGGCCATTCGCAGTTTGGGGCATGGATGTCATTGGTCCTATCGAGCCTGCCGCGTCAAATGGACACAGGTTCATTTTGGTAGCCATCGACTACTTCACAAAATGAGTAGAAGCATCTTCGCACAAGTCAGTGACGAAGAAGGTGGTGCCAGACTTTTTTCGCAATAACATTATCTGTCAATGCGGAATCCCTGAGTCAATTATAACAGATAATAGAGCTAATCTTAATACTGGTCTGATGCATGAGATTTACGAAACATTTAAGATTACTCACCGCAATTCCACCCCGTACAGACCTCAGATGAATAGAGCAGTTGAAGCAGCCAACAAGAACATCAAGAGAATATTGCGGAAGATGATTGATAATTACAGGCATTGGCACGAAAAATTGCCATTGGCCCTTCTCGGTTATCGTACCACTGTAAGGTCTTCGACTGGGGCAACGCCTTATCTTTTGGTCTATGGGACAGAGGCGGTGTTACCTACAGAGGTAGAGATACCATCTTTAAGAATTATCCAAGAAGCTGAGTTGAGTGATGCTAAGTGGATACAAAATCGATATGAACAATTGATGCTCATCGATGAAAAGAGGATGAATGCAGTTTGTCATGGGCAACTTTACCAGAACAGAATGGCCAAAGCTTTCAATAAGAAGGTAAGACCGAGACAGTTCAAACCGGGGCAATTGGTATTGAAGCGCATATTCCCATGCCAAAATGAAGCTAAAAGAAAATGTGCACCTAACTGGCAAGGGCCTTACATGGTTCATCGAGTGCTGACTGGAGGAGCACTAATTCTAGTAGAAATGGATGGCAAAGTTTGGCCGAAAGCTATCAACGCAGATGTCGTCAAGAGATACTACGTCTAGGAGCTTTTCATTTATTTTATATCTTGTAACATCTTTCTATGTAACGAAGCTACATTCCCTCAGCGGGATACGTTAGAAACCTATATCGGGTTTGGTCTTTTAAGATAGAAATTTCCAAAATCTTCATTTGTTTGTATCATGAACTACGCATGACCTGATTCCCGTGGTGGGATACGTAGGCGGCCTACATGGGCCTCGGTCACATTATTAGAAAACCTCAATTTATCTTTGCTTGTATTTTGAACTACACTTGACTTGATTCCCTTAGTGGGATACGTAGCCAGCCCATATAAGGCTCGGTCTCGTCATGTAAAAGTGCAATATCCTCCTGTGCCAGAAACTGGGACAATTTTAAGGGCATCATTGTGAGACGACAACGAGAGTCATGAAAGAGAATATGGTCCACAGAGTCATCAGACAAAGGAAAGACTTCGGAGAAAGGACGTTTGCTTTGTTTCACAATGTGTCACAGTTCCAAGTTCAGCAGAAATTATTCATCACTATATACATATTTACCATAATTTATGCATATTCCCTTTTCAAATAGTTTTGTTAATTGGTCAAGACTTAGAAATAGGCGGAGGTTACAAGTCCAGACCAAATTGGAAGCATGAAGCATCAAGAGTCGGGTCTTCAAAGTCAACGCGAATCAACCTCCCCCGAAACTTACGAATTTTTCTTTGAATGCAGGTTTCCAAATTTCGGAAGCTGAAATATATAATGTTTACAGCCTTGCAAGGACTATGCATCGAACAGTTTGAGTTTCCTTATAATATTTAGGAGAAATTATACCTCTCCAATGTCGATAATTCTCGGAATTTATGATAAATTAATGCTTAAGTCTTACAAATGATTTTTCCAATGTATCAACGCACAGATATTTTCTACTGCTTCCAAATGCTTCGCATAAATGCTTTCAAATGCACTGCACATGCACTATTGCTTTCAAATGCCCTGCATAAATGCTCTCAAACACACCGCACATGCATTGCACTATTACTTTCAAATGCCCTGCAAACGCGCTGCATAAATGCTTTCGAACGCACCGCACATAAATCGCACTACTGTTTTAAATGCACTGCACACGCATAGCATTATCGCTTTCAAATGCTCTGCATGAATGCTCTCAAATGCACCGCACATGCCTTACACCATATTCCTTCAAATGCTCTGCATAAATGCTTTCAAGTACACCGCACACATATTGCAATACAGCTTTCAAATGCACTGCACATACATTGCATGGCTGCCTTCAAAATGCTTTGCGCCACTCATGCATTGCACAAATGCTTTCATCCGCTTCGCATAAATGCTTGCAAACGCACATGCACCGCACAAATGCTTTAAAATTCACTACATAAATGCTTTGCACCATGAATCATGTTGGTTAAAAAACCTCATTTTCATCAACCATTGGGTTTTAAAGAAAATCTCATTATGTCAGCTTATAAAGCCTCATTTTCATAAATCATTCGGTTTAAATAACCTCATCTCCATATTTGGTTTAAGGCCTCATTTTCATCGCCAAAGGCATCATTTTCAAGAATCATCGGCCTAAAACCCCATTTGTGTTAGCCTCAGCTAAGGCTATTTTACATCGCTTTACTTCCAATATTTATTTACTAATTGTTTTATCTAGTTTAAGTTTCGTACGAACTTTAGCGCAACGTGAAACTTTTTCTTCGGTAGTGAACTGGGGCAATTTGTTGGGAAGGATAATCAGACTTCCCGACAAGGGTCAACGGTCTACCTCGAACGCTCGTCTCTAAACCCGAATACTCCGCTTACATCCGTAATCCGATCATCGAGTTCACGCATATTCATTATTTCAGAATTCTCAAGTTCGATCATAATACCCAGTGTCATCATAATTCGACACGGGGACAATATTTTTCAAAAGATTTGCACCAACCGGCATTCGTTATTCATAGGTTTCGTAGTTATCCCAGAACTACACACGGCCTGATTCTCGTGCAGCCCGAGATATGTAGACAACTCGGAGACCAGAATTCGGCCATAATCCTCTCAAACTTTCTTTACTCTTAGTCCTCCAAAATCCTTTAGTCGGGACAAAATAGGCTACTGAGTCAACGTCTTTGTCCGAATTTTTTTTCATCATTACCGGTCAAAGAGGGACAAGTTGTTGACACCCAATTTTGTCCCGCCTTCCTCCAAAATATTCGTTTATGCTTCTAATATTTTTGGCAGCTTAAGAAATAATTATTTATACTTTACTATAATTATTAGCTTTTATTGATACCAGCGTTTCAATATCCTATTGTAGTCACTAGCTGTTATTATTTTTATTTTATTATCATTACTACTACCACTATCATCATCATCATCATCATCATCATCATCACCATTATTATTATTATTATTATTATTATTATTATTATTATTATTATTATTATTATTATTCTTGTTGTTGTTGTTGTTATTATTACCAGTATTATTACAATTTGCATTATAATCATTTCAACATTTTTTACCATCTTATGCACACGCATCGCATTTATTTTCGCGCAATTAAATAATAGTGTTTATTTACTGTTGAACTTTAAAAAATATTACCGCACTGCTATTACGACGTCATATTTTTTTATTTTTTATCTGAGTATTAATAAATACATACTTTTATATTAGGTAATATTTTAGCACGCGTTAGTATATAGTTATTTAAAATAGGTCTTTATTTAAATTTAGAAGCCCAAATTGTTTCTTCCATTCAGCCAATATTAGCCCAAATCCGAGCCCAATCAACCCAAATGTTTTTCGGACCAACCCATTGGCACCCAAAATAATGAGCAGCCCAAAATATTAATTCAGTCCATAATTAATCCTAAAACCATTTGGGATAAAGCCTAATTCGTTGAAACCAGCCCACAATTCGACCCAGTCCACTAACTCGCTAGCCTACCCAACCTGACCCACAAAAACATTACAATTCCAATTCCTTGCTCTAAAACCTAATCATTGCCGCTCCTCGTTCTCTCTCCCTTTACCCGCTCCCTCTCTCTTCTTCACGCAAACGGAAAATCACAGAGAGCTTTTCGTTCCTACAGGTCGTGCATGACTATTTCGGGGAAAGGAAATTAATGCTCGTCCTTTCCCCGTCAGTTTTCAACCGTTGAAGGTTTGTCTTCTTCTTTCCTTTTCTGTTTCGATCTGAAGCCATTTTAATGGGTTTCGTCCGTTTGTGAGTTTCAATACTCACTTGTGATTGGTTGATTCAAACCTTGGAGGGATTTTTCCCTCCATTTTCCACTCATCTCTCACTAAAAACGAAGGGGGGATTTTAGGATTTCTGGGGTTCTATATAAAGGACCCCAACTCCAGTGTCGAATGAGGTTTTTTTTTTGGAATCGGGGGAATCTGGGTTGAACACACCAAAAAAATTCGATTAAAAAGCTTTAAAACTTAGTCCTATTTTAATTAAAATCCAGTTTCCAGTAGAATCTATACCGAATCAGTTTGATTTCCCAGTTTAAATTTTCTTTTTTTGTTGTGCTTGGATGTTGAGGATTGCACTCGGAAAGGGTCTGAGCGTCGTTCGCGCTCAAGCGTAGACTCGAGATTCAAGCCCTGTTCACTGCACCCAAGAAAGGTAATCTTCTTCCCTTTAAGTTATTTTCAGCATTTCTTGTCTGTTTCCTGCTTATATGTACTGAATTGTTAGTGTAGCTATGTTAAATGCTAGTTTAATATATGCTTATGTGTGTTGGTTGTTATTCTGATTTAGTTATGTTCGTTAGTAGTTTCAAGCATGTTTAAGTGTGTTAGCTTCTTAGCATTGGCTCTGGTTCAGCCTTATTGTGTTGTTTAGTTAGTGATTTAGTATTTATCATGTCGTTAGCCCAACTTTGTTATACTGTAGTTTGATTTAATCCATGTTTAAGTACTATTGCGCTGTCAGACTTAGTTCATGCTCTTAAATAGTTCATGTGTTCTAATCACAAGATCATTTCTAATATTTTATGGCATTAGTTGACTGGTACATGATTAGTTGGATCAAATGCTTGCTTAAATGGATATTAAGGTATTAAAGGTCAACACAAGGTCTATCTTGTTGATTATTTAGTAAATCTGATATATTATAATATGTGTAAGAGAGGTCCTAGTCTGAATTTAGAGTAAGCTTAAAGTTTTATTAGTGATAACTATTGATGGAATGTTTGAACTATAACAAAATCATGTATATTTAAGAGTTAGAAAAATGGGATCTAAGCATTCTGAACTTGGTTTTACATCATGGTAGAAGCTACTGTGTACTGTTTGGTTTTAAAATATTTAAGTTGGTTATGGGATAGTCTGATAAGTTTGCTTTAGGTTTGGATCCTGAGATTGTTGACTCGAGAACCTAATGTCTGTGCATAAAATTGAGTTAAATATGCTATCTCAAGCTAGTCATCTATGTTGAATATTTTATAGGTCTTTGAACTTGTTAAATGCTTTTATTTGTGGAATAGGAATTCATATGCAATGACACTGCTTTATTTGAAGTCTATGTTGAGTCTACAATAGTTATGGTGTTCTTGATAGGCCCTGTTATTTGTTCCCTCGAATAAGTCACATGAGAGTAGCCATTCGTCTCTACTTGTTGTCCGAATCTATGTCAAACTGAATGCTAGACTTTACCTCTCTGATCTAAATGTACATTGCACAGGACCATAAGTCTTTGGTTTTGACAGCATGGCTGGTATATTTAACCCCTCTTTGATTTAGACTACTATCCAAACTAATGTTAATAATTAAAGCATGCTTACACTAGTTTAAAGCTGAATCCAGACCCTTTTAATACTTCTTAATGGCCCTATTTCAAAATTGTGAAAATCTATCCTATGTGTTTTGGTTGTTGGTTAGTCGTATGAGTCTCAGAATGTGTTTTTGCACTAGTGAGCATACTGATAAGGCCTGCTTGCATACTTTGCCCACTTGGGTTTATGTCCATGTTTCAAAATAACTCCGCAGCATTTGCTTAATTGGGTCTATGTATACTAAGTATTCTTGAGATTTATTGGGTATATACTGCTCCTTTGCTGAACCTGTTATGACTTTATTTTTGACCAAAATGTGAAACATGCATAAGTCTGATTTCGTGTCGATATGCTTGCGTACAGACTATACCCAGTCTCATATACACTTCAGGGTATATGAGTTTGGTATATTTATGTATACACGACACACCACTCTCTACTTGGTTGTGATAATCTACTGTTGTTAAATTTTGGGCCTTCCTTTCCTCTTACTGTGTTGGGCCTCTATGTGTACAATACACTTAATTCGAAATTCGGCCCATTGTGCCAATTCTTGTACAGTCACTCGTTTGGGCCGTGAATTGTTTGTCTTAACTGAATTAAATTTAATTTTCTTATTGTTATGTGATGGTATTTGAAGTTTCTTTCTTTGAGTTATAAATTTTGCATTATTAATTATCTAGACCCATACTAATCCTTTTCTTTCATTTTTATGCATGACCCTCTCGATTCAGTCCAAGGGACTCGTTTTCTTCCGCATTCGGTGTTGGGCTAAAGCCCAACGTGATTTCTCTCTTGAGTCAGCCCCCATCCGCAGCATAGAAAAAGATTTTTTGGGCCAAAGCCCATGTGGCAGAAAGCCGATTGCAGCAGCGTTAAAATGGGCTAAGCCCATTTAATTATATTTGCTCCTCTACTTTATTTTGTGCATTTAATTTGTATTGTGTGACTAACACTTTACTTTGTTTTGTTTTCTTAGCTTAGATGAACCTTAGCGGAATTAGTGAGGATAGTTTTAGTAACAATGGGTAGTTAATTTAAAGAAGAAACCAACAATTAATTCCATAGGTTTCATTCTCTTTTTTTTATGTTAAAATTATATATAATATCTATAATATTTATTTTTACTAGAACAATTGATTTTCAATAACGAGAACACATACTTTGAATTAAAGGATTTCTTTTTGTTTCTTTATCATCTTAGAAATTTAAAATGTCGTGGATATGCAAATATGAATTTAAGTATTGTTTATAAACAAATTCTTCAAGTTTGATTTAATCATGCATGTTTTTTTTTCTAAAATTGAGCATAGATAAATAAAAAATTTAAAAAAAAAAGGAAAAAGGAAATTCACGCCCTTTTTGTGTATCATAAAATCCAAATTTTCAACGCTAACATAGTTATGTAACATAAATTATTCAAAGCCCAAATTAGCTAAATTTTCCTTTAAAACTAGCATCTAGGTATAATTCTTTATTTTGAATTCATATAAGATGTTGCGGAAGTATATTTTCTTTTATTAAAATAAATAATACTAAGATGCATAAAAAATGATTTTGGCCCTTTGAAAATAGCTATTTACTCGGTAAAGTATAAAAATGCATTATGTTTATTTGCAAAATTTCTCTATTTTAATTACGTATAATGTGTTTATGAGAGATTTTGTTTTAAAATTACTTTTTTATTATTATATTTTTTTGATATTAACCTAAGTCTGGTCGGTAACCATAATTAATGGATTCTAAAGGATGCCTAACCCCTTCTCTTTAGGATAATCAAGAACCCTTATCTAGAATCACATTAGTTAGGCGGACCGCTAACGGAGGTTTAGTTTAACTTTACCTTAGTTAATAATTAGGTGTCCTAATTCACCTTTAAAATTAATTAGGTGGCGACTCCATAAAATAAACAAATAGGAATCACCAATATGTTGTACTCCGATTTGACCCGTTTAAAATGGGGTATAACAAGGAGGAAGAAGAAGACAAAGCTAAGAGATGAGAAGCTCTTGAATTGTTTTTGATGTGTTCCCAAATGGACACAAATGCCTTCCTTTTATAGGGGCCAAGCTTGGCCTCCAAGTTGTGGAAAAAGAAAATGAAAAATAATCAAAAATTTCTCATCCATACAAGCAAACTTTGGCTCCAAGCATAATATTTTATTTCAAAATAAGGCCACATTACAAATCTCCAGCTTGGCCTAATTTTGAGTGATACACTAATTTTGCTCCACCTTCTCCGCAAAAGCCCATATGGGCAAAATCATTCTTCATGAATGCCAATCAAGTTCAAGCAACTTGCCAACTGGAAGAGCTTTTGTGAACATGTCGGCAGGATTGTCTCTGGTGTTGATTTTCTTAACAGAGACCTTTCCTTCAGCAATGGTTTCCCGAATGAAGTGATACTTGATATCTATATGTTTCGTCCTCTCATGATACATTTGATCTTTAGTCACGTGAATGGCACTTTGACTATCACAGAAAACGGTAATATCACCTTGGTGTAAGCTAAGTTCAGTAAATAGACCCTTCAACCATAAGGCTTCTTTGATCGCCTCAGTTACGGCCATATATTCTGCTTCGGTAGTAGATAAAGCTACTACATGTTGTAATGTAGCTTTCCAACTGATTGCACAACCACCAATGCAAAACACGTAGCCTGTCAGTGATCTTCTTTTGTCAAGATCACCTGCATAATTAGAGTCTACAAAACCAACCAAAGAGTCAGTATTTCTCCCAAACTCCAAACATGCATTTGAAGTACCTTTTAAGTATCTGAGAATCCATTTCACAGCCTGCCAACGTGCTTTACCAGGGCAAGCCATATATCGGCTTACCACACTTACTGCTTGTGAAATATCTGGACGTGTACACACCATCGCATACATAATACTGCCAACTACACTAGAATATGGTACATGTGCCATATACCTCTCTTCTTCCTCTGACTGCGATGATTGAGCAGCTGATACCTTAAAATGAGCAGCAAGACGAGTACTACTGGTTTAGCATCTTTCATGCCAAACCTCTCCAAGACTTTCTCCAAGTACTTCTTCTAGGTCAGGAATAGCCTGTTGACTACTCGATCTCTTTTGATCTCCATGCCAAGGATTTTCTTAGCTGCTCCCAAATCTTTCATTTCAAATTCACTTTTCAGCTGACTTTTCAAGTTGTGAATTTCTGTCAAATCCTTTGCAGCAACGAGCATGTCATCAACATATAACAATAAGTAAACAAATTAACCATCATTTAACTTCGGGAAGTAAACACAACTATCATACATACTCCTCAAATAACCATGACCCAACATAAAGGAATCAAACCTTTTGTACCATTGTCTTAGAGACTGCTTTAATCCGTACAAGGATTTCTTCAACAAGCAAACATGCTTCTTTTCCTTCAATCTCAAAACCTTCAGGTTGATGCATATATATTTGTTCCTCAAGTTCGCCATGTAAAAAAGTTGTCTTAATAGCAAGCTGTTCTAACTCCAAATCATACATGGCAACTAAGGCAAGCAAACCACGAATGGAGCTATGTTTAACAACAGGTGAGAAAATATCATTAAAATCAACTCCTTGTACCTGACTATAGCCCTTTGCAACTAATCGTGCCTTATACCGTGCATCTTCAACCCCTGAAATGCCATATTTTATCTTGAAGACCCATTTGCAACCAACAATTTTCTTTCCTGATGGCGGCTTTACAAGAGACCAAGTACCATTCTTGTGGAGAGATTCAACTTCTTCATTCGTTGCAATCAGCCACTTGGCTGAATCACCACCAGAAACTGCTTCTGAATTTTGATGGTTCTCCAATTTCTTCAGTTTTCTGTGCAACTGAAAAAGTAAATGCAACATAATCTCCATACCTTCCTGGTTTTTGAATTTGTCTCCTTGGTCTGTGTGTGGATATGGAATACTCATTTGGTTCAACTTCAGGCTCAACTTCTGGAGCTTCAGCTTCTGGCTCAACTTCAAGAGTTTCAACTGTATTTTGTTCCATAGTTGATGAGCTTGGCTCAGAAGGAATGCCAAGATCAACCTTCACCTGCTCATGTATACCTTGCTCTTTATTCTTATTACAAGAACTAGAAGACTCTTTTCTGGGATGTAACATAGAGGATTCATCAAAGGTTACATCTCTGCTAATTACAAATTTTTGTGACTTGGGATCAGGATACCATAGTCTATATCCTTTCACCCCAGATGCATATCCAAGGAAAATACACTTTTTGGCTTTTGGCTCTAATTTTCCTTCATTCACATGCATGTACGCTAGACAAGCAAAAAATTTTAAATTTGAATAATTAGCAGAAGTACCTGACCACATTTCCTCTGGAATCTTAAAGTTCAAAGGTGCAGAACGAGCACAGTTGACAATATAGCAAGGTGTAGAGATAGCTTCTTCCCAAAAGGCGTTTGTCAACCTAGCATTTGAAATCAAGCAACGAGCTCTTTCCAAAAGAGTTCTGTTCATCCTTTCTGCAACACCATTTTGCTGAGGGGTCATCCTCACAGTGCGATGTCGAGCAATTCCTTCATTTTTGCAAAATTCGTTGAACTCATCATTACAAAATTCCAAGCCATTATCTATTCTAAGCCGCTTGACCTGTTTTCCTATTTGCTTCTCAATCAAAACTTTCCATTGTTTGAAAGTTAAGAAAACATCACTTTTATTTTTCAGGAAATAAACCCAAACTTTCCTTGAATAATCATCAATGAAAGTTAGCATATACCTGGCACCACCTTTTGACAGGGTACGAGAAGGACCCAAAGATCTGAATGAATATAATCCAAAGTACCTTTTGTTCGATGAATTGCTGGAGATTTGAAGCTGACTCTTTTCTGCTTCTCGAACACACAGTGTTCGCAGAACTCCATGTTTCTAGTACTTTGTCCACATAGGAGACCTCTTTTGCTGAGAATGGAAAGACCTTTCTCACTCATATGCCCTAATCGCATATGCCACAATTTAGTGATGTCGGAATCAGGTTGATTTGATGTGGAAACTGCAGCAGCACCTGTAACAGTGGATCCCAATAAAGTGTACAATGTACCAGATCTGCGTGGTTTCATGATCACAAGAGCACCTAGAGAGATTTTCAAAACTCCACATTCACCTGTGTATTTGCACCCAAGAGATTCTAGAGTGCCTGATGAGATGAGATTTTTCTTTAAGTCAGGAACATATCTAACATCATTGAGAGTTCTCACCACACCATCATACATTCTGATTCGGATTGTAACTTTACCAATAACTTTGCATGGAGCGTTGTTGCCCATTAAGACAACTCCACCTCCAATAGATTCATATGTGGTAAACAAATCCCTATTAGGACACATATGATAAAAATAACCTGAATCTAAAATCCACTCATCATTAGATTTAAAGCTATTGTTAGTAGCTAAAAATATTGTTCCCTCGGTCTCATCTGCAGCTACACTTGCTTCAGCGGTGTTAGTATTTTGGTGCTCATTTTTCTTTTCCTTATGCTTTTCTTTGTTTTTCAACTTATAGCATTCAGAAATAATATGACCTTTCTTATGACAATATTTGCACACAACATTTCTGTATCTAGACTTTGACCTTGATTTAGACCTCTCACTACTTGATTCTTTCTTATCGGATCTACCTCTTACAAACAAGCCTTCCCCAAGGGGTGTACTAGTTTCCCCAGTAATAGCTCTATCTATCTGTTATTTTGATTTTAAGATAGATTTGATATCTCTAAAAGAGATATTATCCTTTCCATAAAGCACAGTATCTCTTATATGTTTGAATGACTGGGGAAAGGAAATAAGCAATAACACGGCTTAATCCTCATCTTTAACTTCAGCATCAATATTGCTCAAATCCATAAGAATGGAATCAAATGCATCACGATGTGAGAGTATAGAAGTACCTTCAATCATACGAATTATGTAAAGTTTTTGCTTCAGGTAAAGTCTATTTACCACTGTCCTCTTCATATACAGATTTTTTAGTTTTTCCCACATGCCTTTGGTTGTGGTTTCTGCAGATACTTCACGTAAAATCTCATTTGAGAGATTTAAAATGATACCTCATTTTGCCTTTTTATCTATGACGGCAAACTCGGGGTCCGTCATACTTTCTGGCTTCTTTTCTTTTCCTTCCAGTGCCATATCTAAGCCGTCCTGAATAAGAATAGCTTCCATCTTCAATTGCCACATCCCGAAGTTTGCACTTCGGTCAAATTTCTCAACAAAAGTTTTTGTTACAGTCATTTTTGGCTACTGAAATTTACCTGGTTAGATCCAGCTCTGATACCAATTTATTAGGATCGGTAATGAGAAATTTAGCCAAACAATATTATAATGACAATAACAAAGACAATAGTTAGTTGATAACAACAGCAAGTAAAGAAAATAAATGAGGCACAAATTTAACGTGGTTCGGTCAGTGTGACCTACGTCCACAAGCGGAGAGGAGCAATTTCACTATATCAACAAGAGTACAATAGAGAGTACAAAATTAGAGTAAATACTCTAATTACCCCAAAAGTATCCCAAGAGAATAACCTCACAAGATCACTCCAAAGAAGGGTTCACACAAGTGTTTCCCAACACATAACTCTCTTACAATAATACTCTAAAAAAAAGGGAGGGGGGGGGGGGGGGGGGGGGGAGAGAAGAAGACGAAGCTAAGAGATGAGAAGCTCTTGAATTGATTTTGGTGTGTTCTCAAATGGACACAAATGCCTTCCTTTTATAGGGGCCAAACTTGGCCTCTAAGTTGTAGAAAAAGAAAATGAAAAATAATTAAAAAATTCTCATCCATACAAGCAAACTTTGGCTCCAAGCATAATATTTTATTTCAAAATAAGGCCACATTACACGCTGCGTAATGTCCATTTAAGGGGGAAGCATTCCCTAACATGATCTTTTCATACCCATAGGCCATGACTCGAATCCGAGATGACCCTATCCATCTCACCACAACCCTTGTTGGTAGCAAAAAAAAACCTTTCCTTTGGGTGGAGTTACATGTATATAATTGGATTTAACTTATATGCACGGGTAAATATAAGAAAAATATTTTAGCGAGTGTTGGATAATGAAATATAATTTAGTTTTTTATTTTTGGAAAGATTTAAAGTTCAG
This sequence comes from Lycium barbarum, assembly GCF_019175385.1. Taxonomy (NCBI): domain Eukaryota; kingdom Viridiplantae; phylum Streptophyta; class Magnoliopsida; order Solanales; family Solanaceae; genus Lycium; species Lycium barbarum. The sequence goes on along the minus strand of NC_083347.1, from coordinate 102,177,624 downwards.
AGTGAGTGAGCAGTGAAATCATTGACTACCTATCTAAGTGTATAGGACTCTATTTCTAAACTACACTACACCAACATGTAGCCACTAATTGTTTTAGGGATCACCAAGTTTTGATCTCTAAGGGCATCTCCAACCCATTGCACCATTTTTTGCACCAAAAAAGAATATTCCTTTTATATTCTTCTCTCTCTTTTATATTATATTGTTTTCTTTTACTTAAATTTTATTTTTAATTTCATAAAAAAATCTTTTTTTTTCTTTTTTACATATCCATCCCATGTAATTCATAATCCTTTGTTATATAATCATTTAATATAAAATTATTTTATACCATAAAATTTTAAATAATATAAATTGTAAGCAAATATTATACGTTATACATATTAATGGATAATTCAAATAAAAGTGAAATCATTGATAAAATATAATTAAATAAATACTATTACATTAAGGTAGAATTTATTTTAATTTCTACATAAATATTCAACTTCCATGATTAGTACGTTGCTCCTATAAATGCTCTACTAATGCATTACGAAGTGCAAAATGAGCATCTTTGTTCTTAATTTTTTTGTGTCGAGCTAAAAATTGTTCAAATCGATAATTTTCATCTACTATTTCTACTGTTGGAGTTGGACCTTCCCAAGCATCTTGAATTAGTGCATTAAGATCACGCTCATCCTCGATTATCATGTTGTGCAGTATAATACATGATGTTAATATATCATGTAGCATTTCTTTTCTCCAAAAACGCCACGGCCCTGCAATAATTGCAAAACGAGATTGCAAAACTATCCTATTTTGGCTCTACTTTTATCTATATATATTCAAGTCCCAAAATACCCATTCATACGAAATTGGCTTTAGTTTTTCTTTAACCATATAATCCACTTTTCCTCTATTCACTTGCAAAAAATGTCTACCCGATCTACAGGATACTCTACCAATGAAGATATGGTATTATGCCAAGTTTATTTAGATGTATCTCAAGATCCAATAACGGGTATAAATCAATCTAGAGATAATTTTTGGGGTCGAATGGAAGATGGGTACAATAGTGCAAAGGATGAGTATTGGGAGTATCGCAACAAAAGATCGTTGGAATGTCGAATTAAAGTTATTGAGAAGGCTATAAGAAAATTAAATGGTTGTGTACGTCAAGTTGAAAATTTGCATCCTAGTGGTGCTTCAGATAAAGATATTGTGAGTATTTATTTTGTAAATTTTTATACTTTATTTGTATATATTTACTTACAGTTTCCCTTCAATTGTTTTTTTAAATATTGCAGATTAATCAAGCAAAATGTTTACTTATGCAAGATCCGAACTACAAAAAAGATTTTAAATTTGATCATGTGTGGGATATGATGAAGGATTTTGAGAAGTTTAAAGATGTCGATGTTGGAAGTAAAAACGTTCGAAAGCAAGGCTCTTCTTATATATCATCGGAGTCTGAGACTCCTACTCCTGATTCACCTCTAGTATCATCTCCTAACTTATCATCATTTTCACTAAATTTGAATGAGGATGTTGCAGGTGATTCCACATCATCACAACGACCTATTGGGGTGAAGAAAGCAAAATTGGAGAGAAAAATCGAAGAAGGTTTTTCATCTGCTATGCAAATGGTCCAATCAGAAAATAATCGGCTTGTTGAGTTGTTGGCAAAGTCAGGTGCAGACAGGCAGGGTGATTTGGAGATGAAAGATAGAGCTTTGAAACTAAAAGAATTTAAAGAAGAAAATAAAATTTTATTGTCGAATTTAGATTCTATTGGTGATCCAAATATTCGTGAATTTATTCGACAAGAACAAAAACGAATAATGGATAAAAAGAAGTCAACAATTTCAATAGCCACAACCACAACAATCCTCTGCCCCATACACTTAATATTTTAATGATATTGGTGGATCTGGAAACAACCTACCAGAGTACTAAATTATTGTTATAATTTTCTAAATTATTATGTTGTTTAATGTATTTTCAATTTTAATGTATTGAACATTGTTATGTTATTGATCATTGTGTTGTTATTGAACATTGTGTTATAATTGTGTTATATATTCGAAATTATTATGTTATTGAACATTGTGTTATTTATTAACAACATATTATATTTTATATTTGCACTTTTCATTTTTGTGATGTTTATATTTTTTAATACAATTATAACTTATAATAAAATTAACTTACAATTTTATATAAAATGATATATACGAAAATTAATTTATAAAACTTACACTCCAAAATTAAGATGTAAAATTAATATTATAAGATATTACATAAAAAATAATTAGGTATATTAGGAATCTAAAATTATAAATTAAAAGTGTTATATAATAATAAAATATTAATGAATAGTAATGGTGTAGATGAATAGGTATATTAGGAATCTAAATGTAAAAATTAAAATTTACAATATGTTAAATTAAAAGTGTTATATAATAATAAAAAATTATTAATGAATAGTAATGGTGCAATGAATAGTGTTGCACCAAATTTGGTGCAACATTATTCATGCACCAAAATGGTGCAAAAAATAATGCAAGGTTGGAGCTCCAAAACACCATTTTTTGCACCAAAATAGCATTTCATGCAAAAAATGTGCAAGGTTGGAGATGGCCTAACGGCACCTCTCTCTTTTGCCTTCAATAATTACTACTTTCTTTATTAACGATACATGTTCTACCACTTTAAAACCATTTTCAACGTCACGACATAGATGAACCTAACACAGAAGTCACGCATAACAATCATGGGAGATCTTGTTTGGTAATTGATATAACAGAAATTTTTCAGATGGTCACGGTATAGGCTAATTTTGGATGCTGATCAATAAAATCAAACATAGGTAAGTCAAAGATATTGGTAATGGAAATTCACGTGATCATTAGGTGCGGTACTTCGAAAGGCTAGAGGTTTATGTGTGGCTAGCTTGCATATAAGCTTCTATTTTAATCATGATTATGTGATATGTATTTTCACTTTATATTTTTTGTAATTAAATTATTTTGTACGACGTAAATATTTAATGCAAGTATTTGCTAACATAATTATGGTGCTTTTATTGAGACATAATTAAATATATAAAATTGTGTTTTCTCTAACAATTTAAACTTTTAGATGAGATGATCACACAATAGAGTAAAATTGGAGGTCCTGCATTCCAGTCTTACCACAAACATTGTCAAAAGAATTTTTATGTGTCCATAAAAAAGAATCAAACTTGTACGTGAGAGAGGTTACATGCATGTTCAAACTTGTCGTAGAGAGAAGCCTGTGATCAATTCAATCTAGGGGTGTCAAATGAATCGATTGGTGTTAATTTGTGTGGGTCAAAATCAATTGGAGTAACAAATGAGACTGAAACGAAACAATGGGTCATATAGCCCACACGACTTTTGACTTATCCTTGCTGGCCTAATGGTCTCTAGCTAACAAACTCTTGGGAGGGGAATGGAAATGATGTTTTTGGGACAAGGGCGTGTTTTTTGGTGATTGACGTTAATGTAAAATTCTTTTACATTGTCAGGTATATAATTATATATAGAGGTTAAACTCATTTCTAATATAGTAATTTCATAGCATGAAATGCGTTGCAACAACTTGGAATTAGAGATATATACACCACAGATTCAGATTTTCTTATAATTTTTATTTTTAACAGATGCAGATAAAGGAACACATTTGTTTTTAGTGAAGTCTTAATGGATGTTACGTTGCCTATATCCACCAACTTTAAATGGTTTTTCAAGTTGTAACACAGATAGAGGAGAATCCTAAAATCTTATCTACATTTTTTTGGGGTCCCCTACTTCAGTGTGTCCTTTGGATCAAACATCCTTTTCACTACTGTCTCAGAATTTATTTCTTGGTGTTTCTGGCTAATTATCTCTGCATCTATTTCATTTTCGTTTTGCAAATTGCAACTGATTTCCTTCTTGAAAATAAGTACCACTAGACGACTAGTCATTGATGTCCATTGAAAGCAACTATTGATAACATGGAGGATGAAGAAATGTGGTGCAGTAGTGGTTGTTATATAATACTCCCTCCGGATAAAAAAAAAACATACTTAGCCATTTGCACACCCCTTAAGAAAATGCTAACTCCTAGACAAAAATAAATAATTTAACTAAACTATCCCTAATTAAATATGTATTGGGATTTGATCATATAACACTTAATAGGAGCAAATATGAAGAATAAAAAAAGGTTCATTCTTTCTTGATTTGCTAAGTGAACTCTTTTTTTTATCCAAGAAAAAAAGACTAAGCGAACTTTTTTTTTTTCTCGGGAGGGAGTACTTGATCTGTCCCAACTCCTGAGAGACTATTTATTGCTATATACCATTACTTTGACCAGTTTGAAATTTCTCTCACGGCATAAAAAGTACGATACAAGGGGAACTTTTCAAGAAGATACACCCCAATGCAATACGTTTCACTCAAGAGTCATATTTTAAAGGGAAAAGGGCCAAATATACCCACTACTATCGGAAAATGATCAAATATACCCCCATTATATTTTGGATTCAAATATATTCTGTAATTATACTTTGGGTCCAAATATACCTTCTCCTCTATTAAAGTTATTCAAGGTGGACATTCAATCCTACGTGGCATTGACATTTGATTAGGTAAATGTCGCATGACATGTCACCTCAACAACCCTAACCCATTTTACCTCTCGCTCTATTTGTTCTTCCACTACTAAAATTTCCTTCTCTTCCGCCACCATAACTTAGAAAAACAATAGCTTAGAATTTTGAATAAAATATAACAATTATATGAAAGTTCCGTAATAAAAAACTCGGAGACAAATTGCAATAGAGATTATAAAAGCAGTACTGTAATCAGGATAGCATGAATGAGCAGTACTGTATCAAGGATTTCACGTTACTAAATCTTCAATTACCTGATAAATACCCAAATGAACAGAACAACATAAACAGAGGCTAAACTGACCTTTCTTTTAGATTTAAAACTTGAAAAATTCTCTAATTATGGGAGGTAACTGAAAGTAATCTACAAGAACTTACAGCGGCTACACCGTTTAGCTCAAAATCTGATTCTCGTTCTTGTTTTTACTCATTAATGCTATCCTGATTACAGTACTGCTTTTATAATCTCTTGCAATTTACTTCCGAATTTTTTATGCATGGAACTTTCATATAATTGTTATGTTCTCTTCAAATTTCTAAGCTATTGTTTTTCTAAGTTATGGTGGTGGAGTAGAAGAAATTTTAGTGGTGGAAGAACAAATAGAGGGGATGAGTAAAATGAGTTAGGAATGCTAAGGTGGCACGCCACATGGTGTCCACCTTATCAAATGTCAGTGTCATATAGGATTGGATGTCCATCTTGAATAGCTTTAACGGAGGATGAGTATATTTGGACCCAAAGTATAAAGGCAGAGTATATTTGGACCCAACGTATAACGAAGGATATATTTGGCCCTTTTTCGATAGTACATGGGTATATTTGGCCTTTTTCCGCATTTCAATTTACACTAGCATAACCATCTTTTTATTCGCAATAATGTTAATACATTATACATTAATGTATCTGCTTCGTATAAAGGTGTAGAACGATTTATAAAAATGTATCAATCTTGTATAAAAGTATATAACAATGTATAAACATCGCTAGCTGCAGTGACAAACTTCTTATGTGATTTTCAATTGCAATTTCTATTCAAATTCAATAGAAATCTCCACCAAACGACTTCAAATTTTGTAGACTGCGTAACCTCCTCAGACTATTTTCAGCAATTCTAAATAACATCCACTCCATATTTCTTACAAGAATCAAATTCAAAATTTTATCTCACTTCTTTAAATTTGTTTAACAAATGTGGGTTACGTTTCTAATATGGTTTTCACGTTCAAATTTTGCAAAACCAGTTTCTAACCACGACTTGAACTCTAAATCCAATAATAAATTTGAGTTTGTCAACTAACTAGTAATCAATAGGACTCATATGAACTCCTTTTTGTTATAAGTTTGGGTCAGGTGATAGACAGTGTACAAATCTTCATTTTAAATTATCAAATAATGCATATTCAATAAGGTTACATATAATTATCTTTTTATTTATCTAATTGTATGAATATTTTCGTGTATTGTTAGTGCACTTATTCGTCAACCAATTGGGCCAATTAATTTCCCAATAGTTACCTAAGTGGTACCGGTGGAGTTCTTGTCCCAGCTGAACGAGGATAAATGGGCCTGGTTTCCCTTAATTTTCTTAGGGACATTTACCTAAGCGTACCAAAAAGTTAAAAAATTTATGGTCGCTTAGCCATAAAATATCATTTACGATTTTTGGCCAACAAAAAATTATCAATGATATACTATACTCAAAAGATCTATGACAAAAGAATTTGTCATTGGGTGTGGTTTAAATTCATTGGAAATATATATGAAATTTGAGAAAAATTGGAGCTGATTTGAGCTGGTTTGGAATCCAAATTGGTAGTTGAAATCTAGTTGAGAAAATATTTTTGTAACATGTGTATCTCAATGTATATCTATGTATATCACACATGGGTATACACGGATATACACAAATATACTGGGATACACAAAGGATAAAGAGGTGATACACAAGAGATACACAATGGATACAAAGGGGATACATAGGAATACCCGAAAAAGACACAGTTATACATGTTAGAAACTTCAACTTCTTCCTTTGAACCGTAGCTTAAATTCAATTCAAACCACCTCAATGTCCACCAGAATATCCCAAAATTGAGATTCAAACTCGTTAAGATGTATCGAATCAATTTCAATAACATCCACTTGAAACAAATTTCAATTTCTAAAACTTGAATCTTGAACTCAAGCTTAAGAGAACTTCAATAGCTATCTAGCTATGGCGTTTTCGAACCAAACCACATCAATTCAGCTTCAAATGACCTCAAACTCAAGACTAAGCTTCACTAGAGAACTTTCACAAAGAATCGGCAACACCTAAATGTTTTCGAACTCAAATTTTTGGATCCAAATCTTTTTTAATCGAATTTGAGCTTCGTCAATGGCCGGTGAATTTTCCTGCACGCACATTTGTTTATAGGCACAGAATAAAGGTAGTACTCAGTTCAGCAAAAGAATTTCATCCAAAAAATGAAGTCTAACTCGAACTAATTGGCATGCATTCTTCAATCAAAATTTTATGCAACCAACAAGTGATACACTGCAGATTTTGAATTTAACTAGATAAGGCGTGTCAGAGTTTCACATAGAGGCGAAAACTTATAGCTGATTGCTAACAAAAAATAAAAAAGAAGAAATTACAGCTAAAGTGAGTAATAAGTTAAGAGTTGACCTAAAATAAATTGTGCCATATTGTGTCATTTTTTCATTTTGTTGGTGCACAATATTATTCTTCAAATATAGGCAATGTTTAGTACGAATTGCATCAGGTTTTCATTTTGTGCACCTTTATTTAACTTATATCTAGTTGTTAAGGGGCAAGTGCATAGGTATTCAATTTTGGAACCACCATTTATGTCATAGCCGTAGTATAAAAAATTACAAGTTTGGCCGCTTTAGGGCCAACTTTAGAAACACGGGTATCTGAAGTTTGGCATGCGCTTGAGCAAGCAAACTTCATACAATTTTTTTAAAATTTGGTTTGACAATTCCGAACTTCAAACAATGTTTGAAGTTCGGTTTGACAGTCCTAAACTTCAAACATTCTTGTTTGGAGTTTGGCTTGATATTTACAATTTTTTCTCATGTTTGGCTTGACAATCCTAAATATCAGAAATTTTGTGTAAAGTCCTTCAACCTCATATGTCTAAACTTTGTTAATATATTCATTTAATTTCGCTCATGGTACCTCCATTTCATTTCAAGCATGATACGTCATTCATTTCATTTCATCCGTACCTCAATTTAATTTATTTATTTTCAATTAGTAATTGCTTTATTCATCCGTCTCATTTTACTCATGATACCTCATTCCATATCATCCATGGCACCTCAATTTAATTTATTTATTTTTGTTGGGGTATAGACCATTAACCATGTGTATAGATAATGGTATATTCTAACAATCGTCATGGTTAAAAGTCTAAGAGGGAGATTGTTGGGATATATCGTATTAACCATGTGTTTGGATATAGTATTTAATATAGAATAATTATTTATTCAATTTTTAATAATGAATTAAATAAATCATGTATTCGTATGTGTGTACTTTATTTATATAGTAGATGATTTAGTGTATAGAGTTTAGCTTATACACGGAAGATTAAACCATCGATTCTTATAAGTATAAAGTTTTTGTCCACAATCTCAGATGGAAATTGGACAAAGTCATCAGTATGATTGTAGTACAAGATTAAATATAATTTATCTTCATTATAGGAACAGTATAGTTCCGACTTCTTGTGCTAACACATTTTGTATCTATTGAACGGACCAAGTAGAGATAAGTGTTTTCGTACTGAGTATATAAAACAACTTCTCTAGTTCATTAAATGTACTTATACTCTTAATATTGATATAATTGTTATGATCAATGTGATTGTTCATTATTTTGAATTATCAAAAGGTACGACTTTAATGTGAGTCAATATTGTAGCTGATAGGTTAGATAGTAACAAATAACATTTGAGAAATAATAATTACTTGATAGAATTCATGTCTCGACTTTGAGATTGATGATACCCTTTTATGGATGCTTATAAGCTTTGATGTGAGTGTATCCATCACATGAAATAGGTTAAGCAAAAGTATAAAGGATTTAATTAGTCACTGAATTAAATTGTCAGTAATTTAATTTAATTGATCGGTATCTGTAATCTTAACATGCGGAGTTAAATAAGTTTTAATAAAATATTTTGAAACTGAACTGAGGAGTGCACTTATGAATCTTTAGTGGAATAATTCGTAATTTATTATGGTAAAATTAATTCAGATATTTCGAATTTCCATAATAGAAAGCTCATTAATTAAATTATGTGGTCCCTGCTGCGCCCGAATAGTAAAGAATTAAATGAAATCTGATTTTTTGGTGGAAACGAAAGACCTAGCAGGTTTGGGAAATGGGTTTAAACCCTAAAATCTGTAGTTATATAAAGGGTCTTATTCCATAAGGATGTAAGTTTCTACACCTTATCCATAGAAATTCGCTCACACGAATTTCGCAAATTCAAGTATTATTCGAATTACACAGCAGAAGACCGTTGGAACTGGAGGATGGACGTGTGGACGGCTTTTGCTCATGCTTGAAGGCTAGATTTGTGGCCGCATTCACGCTTCAAGAGAAAATTATCGATTTTATATTTGATTAAAATATGTGATTATGTGTTTTCTATATTACATGCAAGTTTGATCCTCGCTATTTGCTTCGGCTGTTTTATGCTTGTATTCCATCAATTTTCAAACGAACTTTGATCATCCTTGTCGATTCACATAATGCCTCATTTAATTTATTTCACTCATAAGATAGGATTAAAGTTTGCGTACACTCTACCATTCCCAGATCTCACATGTTAGATTATACTGGATATGTTGTTGTTGTTGGTTACTGCTTACTTTTCATATCTCCTTAAGCCGAGGATCTATGAAATAACCTCTCTCTACCCTCATAAGGTAGGGATAAGGTCTACGCACAATCTACCCTCTCCAGACCCTATCTGTGGAATTATATTAGGTATGTTGTTGTTGTTGGTACCTCATCGATTTCATCCATGATACTTCAATTTAATTTATTCACTTTCAACCCATACTTGCTTTATTCATCCATTTCAATTCACTCATATGAACTCATTTCATTTCACTTATGGTATGTCATCTATTTCATCCATGAAACCTCAATTTATAATACAATTAATAGGAACACTGACATGGAACCTTTGTCAACCAACATCGAGCAAAGATTTTGTTGAAGAAGGAGGAGGAGAAGGTGCAGTTTTTTTTTTCTAAAGATTGCATACCAACTTCGTATTGGTTGTTTGTGAAATTTTAAAACGCTGGCTATTGCTTAAATGGCAGTGTCCAAATGGCGTCCCATGAAAAGCTTAAGCTATTTAAAGTTTAGTAGTATTAACTCGCAATGGTGGCTTAGTTGGTTGAGAATGAGACTTTCATAATGGAGGTCTCAGGTTTGAAACCCCCTATCTACGACAAAGGGTTCTGATGGAGGCTACACGTCCACCAAACAAAGTATATAGAGAGACTTGGTTGCTACCAGTTCTCTCAAACAGTGCAGTAAGAGAATAACACAAGATTTTTTACGTGAAAAACTCCTTGCTCAAGGGATTAAAAACCATGACCTACCCCAGTAGGATTTCAACTCCACTAACCGTGCAACTTCAGATTACAACCAATTGTAAGCTAAGAATTAACTCCCATAACTCCTCACCCTTACAATAGCCCAATCGTAACCTTCACACTTGACTACCTCTAGCCAAGTAAACTAATAAACCTAGACTAACTCTAGCCTAGTGTACAACTCAAAGGCACCCTTTGAGAATTCAACATCGTGACTAACTCTAGCCACCCACATACTAATACACCTAGACTAACTCTAGCCTAGTGTACCAGTCAAGAGCTTGTGGAAGCAACCTTGAGAATTTAGAACACCTACAACTAGCTTCCGTTTAAAGAAGAGTAGGTTTACAATTTAGCATAAAAGAATAAAGACTCAACAACCTAAGGACTAAAGCATCTTCAGTTTTGGATCTGGTCCTTCGGCTTGTTAAGGCTTTGTTCTTGGGGAACACCTTGAAAGGTGGAGACTTGCGCTTAGGATGGAGCAATTTGATTTGTGAAAGAATAATTCTTCATTTGAGCATGGCGTTGTATATGTAGAAGGAAAGGGGTGAGAAGGTGACAACCCATATTGATCCTCTACTGTTGTATTGCTGCTGCACTACTGTACTGCTACAGTGTTGGCAGCTTTACAACTATAAAATTGACTTTTCAATGCTCCAGGGACCTGGTCTCTCATCTGGAGGATCCTGGTCCCTCATCTATTCTTGAACAGGCTGCAATAACTCTGCTGCTCTGCTGCTACACTGCTGAAATATCAATCTCTTTACAATTGTAATTGACCAAGCAATAGCTGGGGACTCGATCTCATTTGGTCCCTCTGAATCTGTATTTGGTCCTTCATATATGAACATATCCTACTGGGAACTTGATCTCATCTGGTCCCTTTGAAAACATATCTGGTCCTTCATATATGAACATAGGGGTGTATAAAGCAAACCGATAAACTGCACCAAACCGATAAACCGAGTCAAACCGAGAAAAAAAACCCGACTAGTAGTTTGGTTTGACTTGGTTTGGTGTTAAAAAAAAAAAACCGACCATAATTGGTTTGGTTTGGTTTGGGTTTAGCTAAAAAAAGTCGGACCCAACCAAACTGACCCGACATTACGTGTATTCGATTTTTAAAATATTTTATACATAAAAATATTTATTTGTAATGTAATTTGTAAATATTTCTTAAAAAATTTCATAGTTTTTTGTCTTTTATAATATTATTTTAAGCTTGAACTTAGAATTTTGAATGTTAATAAGTTTTATATCCCATAGATGTTAGTAACTGAAATAAAGTCCAAATCAAAACCAACTCAACACTATTGCTAACAAAAGAAATTCAATTCTAACACTAGAAATGACAATAATATTGGATATCTATTCTTTAGTTTTGCATAATTGGTTTAGAGCTTAAAAATACATAGCTTAATTTTTTTCTTTGTCATGTAATTAATACTTATTAGCCGTACTTATTTTAGCATAACTTAGTATTTAGATTAAAGTCATTTTCTTTATGGCTTATTAATTAGCAATACTCATTTTAACCGATTTTATTATCTTTTTTGTTGAGTATTTTTATACAATATCATCACCCATCTTACATTTTGTGTTATTTTCTTAAGGAACACCTTAGTTATATAGTTGTATCTTAGTAGGACTAAATAAATATTTGAAGTAAAAGTCATGCGTTTTGTACGAAGACTTTTTCGAAAAAACCCGAAAAAATCGAATAACCCGAGAAAATCCGAAGTTGAAAAAACCGAATTTTATTGGTTTGGTTTATAAATTTAAAAACCAAACACAATTTGTTTGGTTTGGTATTTGAAAATTTCGAACCAACCCTGTTCATGTAAACCCCAATATGAACATATCCTGCAGCTTGTGTAGTGAGACCGATTGCATCTGTTTCTTCAAGAAGCATGTCAACATAGCAGCACATGAGATATTTGGTTCCTTAGGGTTTGTCAAATCATCAAAACATAAGGAATCATAACTCATCAGGTTCCCTCGTCAGAAAACAAAAAAAAAAACAAAAAAAAGTTTTGCACTATTGAAAAACTTTAGGTATGTGTTCCTTCTCCATTAACAGTACATAAGGGATCAATTTTGGTGCTTCTTTTTAAATATGTGTCGTTTACTCAGGAGTGTAAATTTTTATTTTCTAAATACCTTGCAACTTCTAGGTGCTTTAAAAGTAATAAAATTAACTCTTATTCATAAACTAAAAAGATACGGTAAAACACTTATAAGTATGTTGAAATGTCTTGTCTAGAATTTTGTTTTAGCTTTTTTGTACAAAGTTCAGGCAGACATGAAAGCATTATATACTATTAAGTTTCAATGGCTATACTAACTTTAAACCTGGCTATACCAACTTCTTACATTTCGATTTGAAGTTAGGCTCTAGAGCTTATGTTCAGACAATCAGCTAAAGTTCAGACCTCACTTCAGACCTTAAGTATAATTTCGAACTTCACAAATTTAAATTAAAAAAAAATCAGAAATATTGATATAAAGTTATGCGTTGGCAAGCTGAAATTCAGACTAGTATGTTTGAATTTTGAAACTTCAAACCCCAAATTTTTAACTTCAGTATCACAAGTCTGACATTACGAATTGGGCCATTCATTGGCATTGTCTCTATGTGTAGACACTACAGGAAAAAAGCTTTTTCCCAGCGGTTTGTTCCTCTATTTTGCGACGGTTCAAACTGTCGCAGTATAAAATTAGCAGCAGTTTAGATCTGTCGCCTGATATGGGGTCGTAAAACCCTTTTCCGGCAGTTTAGATGAACCGCTGGAATAACCGCCGCAAATTACTAAACAGCAGCGGTTTTGTTTGGTTTAGCAGCGGTTTGTAACTGACGTAAGATTCCCGACGGTTTATATTCATTTTTACAGCGATTTGACCTATAAAAATAAAAATACAATAGCAGCGTTTTCCAATTCAATTTTTTGGCGGTTTGACCGCATTTTTCTGTAGAATTTGCCCAATATTTTTACATATTCCAACCTATAACAACATAGCAATTCTATAGAAAAAGTACTTTAGAGAATTTTGAACAAAACAATTTGCACTACTAAATACAAAGGCACATGGACAAAAAACCCTCAAATAACTAGAATAATAGGTTTAAAAACAAAGCAACATAGCTCCAATTTGGAGAATTCTTCACAGAACAATTTCTATTTGTCCAACTATAAGACCCAAAATCTGATAAACTGGTGCACAATCCATAGTTCCAGAAAAACAAAGTTCATTGCTAACAAAATTAGAACCGGAATTCATCACAAGCTAAATCCAGGTTGAACATAGCATGATTAGCATTGCGGTGGGTTTCAACATTTGGATGAGGAAGATGGTCTTGGCCTGTTTGAAGCCTGAAAATATAAACATAAAAAACAAATAAGAACAATAAGGAATAACACTTTTCAGATAAAGAATAACCTACTACTTGAGTACCACAAAGTTTAAGACTTTTCTCTTGAGGAATAGAAGGATTCCAACATGAAGAAACCTATTAGTCTTTCTTCAAACAACAGCCCCATTGGGATTTCATCGAACTTGGAGAAATTAACTTCATAGAGAAATACTACTAAATATTTGGCCATTAACGCATACCGCAAGATCAATACTAATTAAACTTTGGGAAAAAGAATGAAGCTTTCATGAGTCTTTCTGGTAGATGATTTTGTTGATTATAGATATTACATAACGTTCATCTGAAATAAACAAATTTACAGCTAGATTCTGGATGTTGGTCATTAGAATTTGCCAAAAAACTAGAAAAATCAAATTTCCACAAGCACAAAGTTCTCTGCATCTCTTGTGGTAAGCTGCTTCCATATGACAAATACCAAGAACCTTCCTACTACTACAATCTACACCATAAAGAGCAACTAACAAAAATGGAAACCTGCATTATAGTCCTATAAACGAACCCTCTTTTATTTTTCTGATTATGCCCAACATTGCCACAAACTCATTACCAAAAATGGAAAAGATAGAAACCATGTAGGAAAAAGTATGCCATCTTTTTTCTCTTTAAAATTAGTGGGTGGTTATAAGACTAAAACAATGAAATGAAAAGAAAAAAAAAAAAAACAGTAGCACAAGCTTTACATGAAAAGTCTCCCTTCCCTGTGCTTGGAAACAAAAAAACTATGCATTGCTACCAAAAATCCATCAGTTTAAGGAAGGCCAAAAAGCATATAAAGATAAAAACCACCACATTTCAGCACCCAAAAACTAATCTTGATTCCAAAACAAGAAACTTATTAATAGACACATCAATTTCAACAACAGAGAAACCTAAGGATAAAAAAATGTAACAGAGGGCTAAGAGACCTCTTATAGAAAATGCCATTATTTTAAATATCTTTTTCCTCTTTATTCTAACCTATTCATCAAATGAAAGAAATCATTGTTCTTTGTGATGCCAAAGTCTCCCTTATAATCTTTGGTAGTTCTGGCAATAAGCATGAATATTGTAGTGCTTCTACTAGTAAGTCATGTTAAAAAAAAAAAACTTTTTTCATAATATTCATAGACAGAGAGAGAAGGTAAAACATACCGTCGCAACACTACTCATATCAGCCAACTCAGCCGGCAATTCCATTCCTTGTTGGACTATATATCTTGTTAGAAAATTCTCAAGAGCTCGCCTTCTAGATCTCTCACTTTCCACCACTGATTGAAGCTCCTGCATCTTCAACTTCATCTCCTCCATTTCATGATCTCGATTAGCTTGTGTTGAAGATACACCATTAAATTGATAGACTGTTTGGCCAAACACTTGAGTAGGTGTCGGCCCATAACCCACTCCTCGAACCCGACCAGCGTGTTCCTTTCCTAACACTTGTGCAAGTGAATCAAATTCTAAAATTTTCTTTGACACGCCATCCTGACTTTCAATCCTTTCTATTTGCTCCTACATAAATTTAGTATCAACCATTAAATAAGAATTGTTATTTTAGGTATATAAAGAAAATTGATCAATTATTGCTTACACCAATAAGCTTGGCTGCTTCATTCATATATGTTGAGTCTTTCCGTTTGTGAGTCAAGGGCCACAACTCTCCTCTACTCATTGGTCTCCCACGTTTACGCTCCTACATTATTATGACCACAATCATATATTTAAAACTATAAGACCATAAAAAATTTGAACAGGAAACAAATAACTTGAGTTTTTTAATTGACAAACCTCTTCAGCCTTTCTCCTAGGTAAGCTTTTTGAACCATTAGTGTGTGTGTAAGTTTGCTTCCGTCGATTTTCAGCATTCTGCTTGCACATCTTCTGCACTTGCATTAACCAAGAATTAATAAAATCCATAGTTGAATTTTTTTAAAATAGTAAACAGACTTTAAAAACCAATTGCTAAGGTATATAATAAAGACTAGAAAACAGCAAGCATCAGAGAAAATAGTGTTCTCTTCTAAAAATAGGTAACTAAAACAGTTTAAATCAGAGATATGTTCTCTTCTAACAATAGTGTTCTATTTACAAGCTGAAGTAAATAAATTAGCTAATCCAGGTAATTGAGGGGGAACTCAGCTCTATTTGGCTCTTAAAACCATTTGCAAAGCTCTATTAGTTTGAGATTTGAAGCTTAAAGAACCCACCAAATAATATGTTACCTATGTTTTCTTATCGTTGCGGTATTGAAGAAACCATGTCCACTGGTCAAGATCAATTCCACCAGGACGTCTTGCAACATTTTCCTCAAAAGTCAGTGACACTTTATAAAAGCGATGATAAAGTGAACATCTAGTATTTTTCCATGTCTTTCCAATACTCTTCATCATATAGTCTCTTAATCGACCATCCTCCACAATAATCTTCTTCTACATAAGACAAGATATCATTAAACAAGTCAGACATCTATCTTCATGTTTGGGTGCTCCTTGATTTCTCATGTATCACTCTAACATTGTATTTATCTTTAATTGGCGTACTTATTTACGATGTTGTTCATAGATAATTGAGAGGGTCATCCACACTATCTTTCAGAAAAAACTTGAAAACACATTTTAAGAAATCATGATCCCAACTCAGACTAATAAATAGAAATACCTTCAAAATCCAGGTTCTGAACTATAGACATGTACCTTAAATAATTCCTAACAGGTTACTCTTCAAGTCATACCATGATATCAATAAAACAATAATACTAAAAGATTCAATGTCACTTTAGAACATAAGCTTATGGTCACATGTTAAGCTTATGAATCAGATCTGACTCAAACTACCTCGGCCAACCCAAACAGATCCTACACTACATGCATGAACACTTAGGCATTTAACAACAAATAGCTATAGATTCTTTCAACATAGGCAATCAAAAGATACTTAAACATACAACAAACACTAACTGTTCTTCAACTAAACTTCAACAAATTGGCTTATCAAATATGGGCATGAAAAAAAGTTGTAGAGCTGGTACAAAAACAAGATATGGGAAATGATGAAGGTGGTTCTTTCCAAACAGTGCCACAAAAACAAGGTAATAGCCCTGCTCTAAACTTGGTCGACTTTCCTGCATTAGACTCAGTATCAACCAAAAACATATTTGCAAGTGTCTAGAGTGATCTAGGTGTATCAAATACAGAGAAGAAGAACAATTACTACACTGCAAGGTGAGAACATTAGTTGATGGTGAGGAGAGTCTTCTAACTGTCATCTGTGGTATAGCCTTGCTACCAGTTTTGTAATGACTACTTGGTGATTAATGGAAAGTTAGTTACCAAAAAAAATATAGGCATGAACTTAGAAAGAAACTGAACTGTTTTCATGTTCGAGTTACTGGATATTTACTTTGAAAGTGAACTTATCATTTTCCATTCAGACATTCCATATTTCAACAGAAAAATACAAAAATATAATAATAGTGCACCTGTATAATGTCGTCATATACGCTATTCTTGTAGTTAACTGGAACCTTACGCCATGACTTGTAACACATAGGAAATTTTGGAAAAGTCAGACCCTAAATCTCCCATGAAGCCACCCAAGAGACCACCTGCATCATCTATTGGTTGGCCAAGCTCATTGCACGGGATGATAATTCTTTTACCCGTAAAAAGTGACCAAATATCTCGCACCTTCAGTCTTCCTTCTGTAATGGTACCACCCTCATCTAGAACAAAAATGGTCATATTTTAAATAATATCGTTGTCAAGCAAATCGAAAGTACAAAAGTAATAATGATGCTTACCAATAAGACTGACAATCCAATAGCTTTTCTTCTTACTTGCAGTAGTCTCACTAGAAGTAGGAGGGACATCATAATCATCTGATGAATCAGATTCAGATGAAGCATGCTCAGGCCCATGTGTCGGTGGCATGCTAACATGATCACTACCATTAGACGAAGTTTGTGATGCAGAACCAGCTTCAGGTGGTACAATCTTAAAGCGTTTACACCTAACCTCATAAGAATTTGCAGAAGTGATCTGTGTATCAAGTGGTGTAGCCTTGAACCTTCTTGGCCTAGCCATTGCTGCAAATATAGGTAGAAAGTTAGTAACACATAATTTTAGCAACAACCAATTAAAAAGCCGAGGCTTTAATAGAGAAAATTGAAGTCAAAATTAACATCAAGTGTCCAGACAGAAGACTGTTATACAGGTGGAGGAACTCTAATTAAATGTGCAACAAACAGTTTGGATGAAGCAGTGTTCATTTAAAACTTTTAAAATCTGGTAATCATATTTCTAAATAATATTTATCTTCATCTTCTATTTTCATCCCTTGTCAATCGTTAATCTTGATCGCCATCAGGAAACCGACTACCCAGATCTTCTTGTGAAGAAGAAATGATATCATAAATGGAATCTTCTTCTGTTTCTTCTCCCATGTGACCAGCATTTAGAAACCGGCGATGGCCCATAAGCACCATTTTCTACTATGTTGAAGTCGACAGGGTATGGTATCGATATTACGCGTGGGACAAGCAAACTAACCATACGTGCTTCACCCAGACAAAATACCATATCCTGGAAACTCACTAATTGTCCACATCAATGCTGCTCTCATTTTGAAAGTTTCAGTTGACAAAGCATCAAAGGTCTGAACACCATCCCATAACTCCTTCAATTCATCAATCAAAGGTTGTAAGTAAACATCAATATCATTTCCTGGCATTCTCTTACCTGGAATTATCATTGAGAGAATGAAGTTAGACTGTTTCATGCATACCCAAGGAGGGGTGTTGTACGGAATGAGAACCACTGGCCAAATGCTATGATTAGCGCTCATATGTCCAAAAGGATTGAACCCATCACTCGCTAAGGCAAGACGGACATTACGTGGATCTTGAGAAAATTCAGGAAATATGAAGTCAAAAAATTTCCATGCTTCAGCATCTCTTGGATGCCTCAATAAGCCATCCTTATGGCAATTAACACTATGCCATCTCATATCAGTAGACGTCTTACTAGACATGAACAACCTTTGCAGTCGTGGAATTAGAGGAAAATAACGAAGAACATTTGCAGGTTGCAGTGTCTTCTTTTTATTTGCTTCAAGATCATTGGAAAAAAAATTCTTAGCATTAACCTTCCATCTAGATGTGCCACATTGCTTGCATTCTTGTCTTTCTTTATCTTCTCCCCTATATAACATGCAATCATTTGGACATGCATGTATTTTCTTATAACTAAGACCAAGTTTTTTAATGGTTTTCTTGGCCTCATAGAATGACTTGGGGATCTTTGCATTCTCAAAGGCATCATGCAACAACTCTATTATCATCGTCATGGCCTTATCACTCATCCCACACATGCATTTAATGTGATAAAGTCTCACTAGAAAAGACAACTTTGAGTACTTCACACACCCTTGATAAAGTTCTAGTTCCCCATCCCTCATTAACTCATAAAACTCTTTAGCTTTATCATTTGGACCATCAGGTAAAGGCAACATGTCATTTTCGCCTTCGGTTACTGGTCCATGCGATGTGACATGTTCTTGGTTTGCAGGTTGTCCATAGAAATTGAAAACATCATTAACCATGTCTTGCATTGGATTATCACGAGCATCAATATGTTGACTTTCATGTCTAGTGGTTGAAGTTTCTCCTACATCCTTCTCACCATGTAATAACCAAACAGTGTAACCTGTCGGAAAAAGGGCTGAACAACAGATGATCGAACACCTCTACTCTTGTCTGATATAGTCTAAACCCACAACTAGAACAAGGACACTTAATCCTATTATCAGATGACACATTAGAAAATGCAAAGTCTAAAAATATTTATAGCCCTTTCTTATACTCAAGTGTAGTACGGGGGCTTCAGTATCCAACTCTTATCCATCCTAAATAAAGGAGAGATTAAATATTCAAACTTAAAATCGGCTTTCCTTGACACATGTTCAAACAATTCAGTTAGTACAAATTCAATCACATGTATGAAAATACTCAAAATGTTACTACATTATCTCGTTGTGGTTGCTAAATTAACCATCAACACAA
Source organism: Lycium barbarum (assembly GCF_019175385.1). Taxonomy (NCBI): domain Eukaryota; kingdom Viridiplantae; phylum Streptophyta; class Magnoliopsida; order Solanales; family Solanaceae; genus Lycium; species Lycium barbarum. The sequence goes on along the minus strand of NC_083347.1, from coordinate 102,157,865 downwards.
ATAACCTCAAAATTGTTAATTAATAACTCTGCACATAGCAACATGTAAAATCACTAACGAGCAGTTAGAACAGTTAGAACCCTAAAAATCACAGAGATTGAAATTTCCAGAAGAAAAACAGTTTTCTACCAAAATTTCCTTGACAGTTATCTTAATTTAAAGTTTTCTACAGTAAAATAGAACAGTTAGAACCCTAAAAATCACAGAGATTGAAATTTCCAGAAGAAAAACAGTTTTCTACCAAAATTTCCTTGACAGTTATCTTAATTTAAAGTTTTCGACAATAAAATCACCAATCGAGTGTTGATAGAAAATAATTTTCCACCAATTTTACCAACTCAGTCCCAATTTGGCCATGCATGAATCGGGTGAAATCAGTACATAGAACTTCATGCATGAACCCTAGATTAGGGAAAACAATCAAAATTAGAACTAAAATTAGAACATTAGGGAAAACAATCAAAATTAAAACCCTAGAAAACAAGTTAGCAGCAAGAATCGATCTACCTAAACAATCAAAATTAGGGAAAACAATCAGTGTTTTGAGAAACAATATACCTAAACAATTTCACACGAGCAAATGCAAACTGATTTCAGATTTTGAGATTTTTTTTAGAGTGTATGAGTGAGAGAGTGTGTAGGAGTGAAGAGTGTAGAAATTTCTACTTTTGTGTTTTAGTTGTGGGCTCCACCTAGTTGACATTTGTATAAAAATAATACAATTAATCCGTTATATTTGTTAAATTTTTTAAAAGGCCAAACCGCCACAAGTCCAAATGAATTGCCGCGAAAAAATATAATTTACGTAAACCGTCGAAAAATTAAAATAAAACCGCCGGGAAATTATGTAATTTATGACTGTTGTTGAACTGCCACGTCAAACGACGGGAAATTAATATCTAGCGGCAGTTTAGCTAAACTGTCACAAAGAAACCGCCGGTAAAACCCGCTTTTTTTTGTAGTGAGATGCTGGCAATTTTTTGCGCATCCTTATATCTTCCACATGACTTGCTAGAGCTGTTGTGCCCATTCTTTAGGAGCAAGATCCTTAGGAACTTCACGAATAGCATCCACGACCATATATAAGTTCTTTTGATCTCCATTCTTGCATAGCTTTTTTGTTTTCTGACTTTTTCTGGTTGTTTAATTTATTAAGCTTTGCATCATGTCTAACTTGAACAAAATAAGTATGTTCACTCGCAAAGCGTTTCTCACAATAACTTCAATTTCATACCTCATAGTTTGTTGAAATTGCCTCCCATTAGACATGATGAGAAGATGTATAATCATTCCAAGTAATCAAGGCTTTGCATAATGAGAAGATGTATAATCATTCTAAGTAATCGCGGCTTTGCATAACGAGAAGATGTATAATCATTCTAATTGTTGGCACGACTAGCTAGTAACTTTTCTTTGTGTGTGAGTTAAAAATGGAGTAGGTTTCAATATATATTCCTTTTTTTTTTTTTTTTTTTTTGCTATATTTCATTAGGCACAGGCTTAACCTCAATCAACATCCTCGCAAATGAGATCCTTGTTTGTTTATATATATATATATATATATATATATATATATATATATATATAAGTATCAATAGCACTTGCAATCAAGCTAAAAAAATATCATTTCCCGAGTAAGTAGGTACCTTAAGAATTTGACTCAGAGAGGGATTTCAGTGGAGTATTTTTGCTATGTCAAATTCTGGAGTTAAGCGGTTCAAGATGATATGTCTATTGTTGATTGTACAGGCCCAGAGTATAACACCTCATGCATATTCACAATATACTGAAATTTTACGACATATACCTTCGTCACGCAGGAATAACTCTGGTTGAACAACATTAGACCATTTTTGACTCACATATCTCTTCATGATGTTGTACCCAGGAAATATTTTAGTAAAATATGCAATCATAACATAGTTTCACTTCCTCAGTTTCTTTCTCAACCTCATTTCATCTTATTGTACTATAGTTTGTCCATTTACCATTTTTTGTTATCCTATTCTTTATGAATAGATTAGTCCACGGAGCTACATGAATGACATTCCATGTTAGTCGTTTCAATTGCTGCTACTATTTCATTAGGCATCATCAATGATTAAGCTCCTACACAATTAATTATTGTTTCAGTTGTCACTGTTCTATTAGTCACAATCGAAGAATAAGCTACCTGGACTTATCATAATACTCATTCGAAGGCGGTACACTCAAATTTAATTTCTTTGAAACCCAATCTGCCTAAATGAGGACCCAATTCTCTTGTGCTGATCTCCTATTTTTGCTCCTCTATTTGTACCCGAGGACCAACATATATAGCTCATAAAAATAAATATGGGTACTTTCTTGTTTGGTGATTCACTTCGACATATGTTTACCCATGAGCGCCAAGAGCCAGCTTTTTTTTTTTTTTTTTTGTCTTTCTTTCATTGTTGTCCTAAGTTTAAGAGCTTTTGGCTACTAATTTGAATTTTTTTGATACGTACTTAGAAAATAATTTGGGTTGCTAAATATGCCATAATAATAATAGTATAATAATATAATAATATAAATAATCTTTAGTTTGTAGTTGTGTGAATCCTTTGTTGGAATTGCAAAAGCCTTTGCCATTGAATTTCATTTGGAGTTGCTCATTTGTGGAATCAATCGAGTCTCTCTTACTTGAATTCAAATAGTATATGTTTGTTGGTAGGAATCGATTGGGAATGTTTGGTATAGAGTAGTGTTTAAAAGACAGTTTTGGAACTCGCCTCAGGGCTCGCCCCGGGGCTGGGCACTGTCAAAACGCCTTGGAGCTCACATGTGGGGCTTAGTTCTGTGAAGCTTATGCCCTAAGCGCCCAATTATATGTCCTAAACACGCCTAAAGCCCAATGCTCGGGGCTGACCTAACAGTTTTTACACAAATTATGTATCAAATTTCTTAAGTAACACTGTGACCCTCATTATACTTTAATAAATGAATGATACTTAATAATTTTTTTCATCTATGAAAATAAAAAGATTGAGAGCAACTAAAATATCAAGCCATAATATTGCATATTTAGTATTTGAGAACACTGTGAGGGTATATCACTTAACATTTCTTTTAAGAATACATAGTCGAATTTTACATATTTACTTGTCATTGATCTTCATGTTTTGTCATATGCCTCAGAACTATCATATGCCTCAAAGCTATCATATTTTATTATTTTACAATTTGAAAGTAATTTTGTTTTTATTCATGAAGGAGTATTGTTTTAATTACAATACTGATAAAGTTTATTAGTTATTTTCTTTAATTTAGGGAGGTAAATTGCTTCGTAGAATAGTAATATATTTTAAGAACTTGTGATTTTTTTATTGTTTGAAAGTTAAAATGTTAGAGTTAATTTGCTTCTCATAATAGCTTTTATATCATTGCATTATTTATACTTGTCAAATCCTCTTAGAAATTTTGTTTTCTATGAGTTTCTTGAATCATGTTTTAATTTTTTTAAACTAATAATGTATTTTCTTATAGTTTTTGTGTTATTATACTATTTTTCTACATTATGAATTAAAAATTAAAAGATCCATGGGGCTTACGCCCCGTGCCTTGTGGCTTACGCCTCTCCCTGTATTAAGTAAAATGCCTCGCCTCACGCTCATGCCTTTTAAAACACTGGTATAGAGTCTAAATTTTCTCATAATTCCTTTACTAATTGGGTCTTACGTCTATCCTTCTTTTCTCATTTCAATTTCTTGCTATTTGGTTTGATTCGTAGAGTTTCACCCTAGGAATAGTATCATTTAGAACTTTTACGGTGGAATGGGTAATTATACGGACCGTATATGGAATCTGCGGTCCGTATAATTGCAAGGTATATCCAACAATGGGGTGGACAACTGTTGCCCAATTACGGTGCAATATACGGGGTGTAAAATTTTTATATGGTCTGTATTCCTTGGATCGTATAATTGCTTCAGTGAATCACAATTGTACCTTATTGTCTCGAAATTTGGGCTAGATTTCTTGGATTTGCTGACTTTTTCGGGTCCACACAATCTGATATTTGCTCTTTTTGGGGCCAACAAACACTTTTCCACTTGTACTTGAGAAATTTTTTGATCAAACCTTCCTTTTTGGTTTTTCTTCCATATGAAGATATGAATGAACTCAAGAACAATTTCAAAATTCAATGTAGGACCAAATCAACTCCAATTCCTTCCAAATTTTAAATCTAGAACCAAGCCCACTAGGAATTGAAACCAATTAAACCCTAATTCTTGAAGACCCTCCTGCTTCTTCTTCAAGCTTGAAGGTCCTTCAATGATGATTGACCCAAAACTTCTCCAAACCTTTTGAAATTTTGGATCTAAGTAGATTCAACCTCAAGGAACTCAAATCTTAGCTCAAATCCACAAATACAACACAACACCATATTTTTGGATTTTCAAAATAAGAAGAATCAAGGATTTACAATTGTAGGAACAATCCTTTATTCTAAGCTCTGATACCAAATTATACGATTTCTAGAGTAAAACACTAAGAATCAAACCAAATAATTGAGATGAGAAAAGAAGAATAGAAGTAAGACCCAATTTGTAAGGGAATTATGGACAAATTTGGACTCTATACCAAACCCTCTTAACTAGTTACAAACTATCACTCAAAGGGTTTTCATCAATATTCAAGCTAAGGAATGACATGGGACTAAGACACCTATTAATAGTCTTTGCTATTACAACTAAGCCCAAAGTGGCCTTTTGTGAGAAATAGACCAAATTAGGTAAATAACCTCAATTGGGTCTCTTAGCCTTCATTTGTCTTCTAGCCACTTTTTATGGCCTCCACTCTCATGCTTCCATCTTCAGCATCCTCCCAAGCAACCCCTCACACGTTGTACACTCTTGTAACTTGCTCCTCAAGCACCTCCAATGCTCCTCTTTGCATAAACATCGTTTGTAAAACTTGGAGATCCTTTGCTTGGCTACAGGTGAAGGGTATTGATAGAAGGGTGCCCTTTGATATCATATCAACGCTTCTTAAGATTGAACATCCCCAGATGTTTACTGACTTAAGACCTATAAGCATGTACGATGTTACTAGCAAAATCATCTCTAAAGTGTTGAATAGTAAACTAGCTATTCTTCTACCAAAGCTTATCTCTCCTAATCAGAGTGGATTTGTAAAGGGTAGAATGATCTCTGAGAACATTCTTCTAGAACAAGAGATTATCAAAGATATAAGAAAACCTAATAAAGGTGAAAACTTGGTAATCAAACTTGACATGGCCAAGGCATATGACAAGGTTTCATGGATATATGTTTGTTGTGTTCTAAGGAAATTTGGTTTGCTAAAAGTTGGGTCAACCCCATCCATAGGGTGATCTCTAACAATTGGTGTTCTGTGGTTGTCAATGGTGGTAGACATGGTTTTTTCAAGGCAAAGAACAGTCTGAGACAAGGTGACCCCTTATCATCTTCTCTATTCGTCCTCAGTGCTAAACTTTTTTTCCTCGTGCTCAACAATCTTCATACTATCCATGGGTTCAGAAGCTTCCACATACACAAAAAGGAGCCCAAGATCAACCACTTAAGTTTTGCAGATGATGTCATGCCTTTCACTAGTGGTACAAGGAAATCAATCAAGCAAGTGATGAAAGTTCTAAGATCTTATGAAGATGTATATAGACAACAAATTAACAAACACAAGAGCTCCATCATCTTACACTCCAAAGCAAGCAGTAGAAGAACAAACAAGGAAAAGCTTATAACAGGAATGAAAGAGGAGAAATATCTACAACCTATCTAGGCCGCCCTCTATATTCAGGAAGGAAGAAAATTGACCCTTTCTCTGGAATGATTCAAAAGATACTCAACAAAACCATAGTGTGGAATACTAAATTTCTATCAGATGGAGGCAAAAGTGTCTTTATGAAACATGTATTGCAGGCAATGCCTTCTCACCTGCTTACGGTTATACAGCCTCCAAAAATTGTCTATGGGATCATTGAAAATAGATTCAATAGGTTCTTTTGGAGTGGCTCTGATGGAAATAAGAGACATCATTAGGCCTCCTGGGACAATTTATCTTATCCATTCATAGAGAGAGGAACAAATTTTAGAAAATAGAAGACATTGGCAAAGCTTTCTCAGCCAAATAGTGGTGGAGATTCAGGACATGCAAATCACTTTGGTCCCAATTTTTTCAAGCCAAACACAGTAAAAAAATCTTACCCTGTCATCAAGAAATGGATCAAAGGCAATTTCTCTAACTGAAAAAGTTGTGCTCAATCAAACAAACTATGGAGGAGCACATGTTGTGGAAAATAGAAAGAGGTCATATCTCTTTCTGGTATGACCAATGGACTGACTTAGGGCCCCTCTATAAATTTCTACCTGATATGCCTAATCCCAACAAAAGACTCATAAAAATGACTATCAAAATGGAGTATGGGATTGGGAGGCATGTGGTTATGTCCCTGACATTATCAAGGATCACATGTCCAGCTCTACAATAAAGTTGATACTCCCATTTGGAAACTGTAGAACCCAGGCTCATTTTCTGTCAAATATGCTTGGTCACTGCTTAGGATTACTAGATAGGTAAGGCCTATTTTGAGCAAGTTACGGGACAAAGAGGCCCCCTTTAAAATCTCTTTCATGACATAAAGAGTACTTTTGAGAGTTCCCACTGATGATATCATTTTAAGATTTGGGATCACTCATGATTCTCCCATATGTTGTTGCTGCTACAAAATGCTTCAAGATGAGAGTATTGATCATGTTTTCTTGAATGGCACTTTGGCCAGGACAGTCTGGCATCATTTGTGCTCTAATTTTGGAGTTAAATATGCAGAATCCTCTCTCACACAGTCAAACTGGTGGAATCACCAACCTCTCGGTATCATCAATTCTTTCATGTCACGACCCTAATTGGTGGGTCGTGCGAGCACCTACCATATTACTAACTAGTAGGCGAACCCTGACCAACTACCCAAATACTCATTCATTTTACAATAAACAATTTCTTAAAAACCATAAGATTAAAGTAAAAGCTGACAACAGACTCTGTTTTAAATACCATAAAACTGAAAAGAATTTCTCGAGTTCTAGTTTAGACAGGTACAAGAGCTCCTACTACACAAGGAAAAACAAAATAAATGTCCCAGCCTCTGCCTGGAGTGAGATAAGTGAGGTTGTAGGAGAATGCCTAGTAATCCATACGAAGAAACTTCAACTTAAACCTGGAACATGCCTGCAACCTAAAAGGGATGTAATAAGAGTAGTATCAGTACACCATACGTACTGGTAAGCATCATAGGTCGACTAAGATTAGTTCACGTAACACAATATAAAGTCAATAAGATAAGCAGATAAGTCAAAGGCTCTCGGGATTCTCAATATAGATTCCTTCACTGTCACTTTCTTACCTCTTTACTCCAGTTATTCACTTCTTTTATTCCCGAGAATTACATGCTTTCTAATTAATCATAACAGTTCCCTTCCTTCCATCTAATTAACTAAATCTCGTCTCTACGTTCACCCTAACCTCTAGTTTCTACCTTTTAATTAGTAGAGTTTGTCTACTCAATTCACTTACTACAGTGTGATGCACCCAGGGCATAACTTACCATCTGAAATCCGCTACTACGCTTACCTTCATAATAGCTACCACCCCACACAATCTCAACGAAGTCATAGAAGATGCACAAGCAATATAACCGACTAGCAGTACACACATGCATAACATAGAAATATGAGATGTAATGCGATGCAAGGGCCCAACCTTGTTGTACATAAATGCTAAATGATGTCATTGCTCAGTAGTCATGACCTGCAGGGGACTCATGGTGTCCATGTACCACTCATTCCGGATACTCATTAGAATCGAGCCATAAATCCTCCGCTCCGGAAAGAACCTCGGACGCGGAACCACATCATATAGATTTCTCATATTCAACCCAAACGGCCATATGACCAGCTAACACAACTGCCCTTTACTCAGACTTTCCTGATTCCATGTATTTCCTCATAAACACATGCAATGTAATGCAATGATGCAAATAAATCAAACAAAGTCATGAATCATGCCATTGATGGGCGTAGTACTAATCACGATTCCCTTCAGTCCCCTCAATACAAACCTCTTGTTAACAAGAATAACAATCATGCGAATATTTCAATATACTTGGAGATAAAGTCGGAAATAAAATACTCCTAGGGTTGCATAATCTAAACAACGAAATACCCCTTCCAGCCATGATGCATAATCCATTCCTATTTCGTAACACATACCCTTCAACGATGATAGCACTCACCACTCAATAAATATTCATAGTTACCCTAGCTAATATTACACATAGTTTTAGTTAAGTGTTCGAATATTTCCATCCAAACTCTGTGCCCGAAGACCTAATCATGCAATCTCCCATCAACTCTAAAAGTATATACGATTCACTAATCAAATTCTAACTCAAGTAAACCATAACCTACCTTATTGACGAACAGCCAATTGAATTCCCATGAATTGCTCGCTTTCCTAACCTTCATCCGAATCTATGAGAGATGATAGTCGGGGGGAACGGTGTGGAGGAAGTAGAAAGAGTCTCTTTTCTAGATGTCAAGGATTTTTCCTTCTTGTGGAAACCTAATAGCAGCCTTGGAGAGTATTTTATTAAAAAGAAGGGTGAAAATAAACTAAGTGACCAAAACGCGGCCACTGCCCCACTTTGACCGCTGCGGCGGTGGGTGTCCCGCTATAGCGGGACTGCTGTGGTGGTCCCTTGACCGCTACAGCGGACCACTTCCTTCCCTGGGCCCGCGACTTCTAACTCTATTCGAAACTGATTTTTCTCACTATTAATCCTTAAATCACCCCATAGGGCTTATTATTTATGATCATAGACCTAGATTGGGCAGGGGTTCGCGAAGTATTTAATAACGACCGGATGAGTCGTTACATTTCATTATTAAAGTTTTACCCTTTCTAATTAGTTGGGAACTCTGGAAAAACAGATGTAGTGGTAGGTTTGGGGAAAAAAATCTACATCTCAAAAGTGGTCTACCAAATAGCAATATTGTCTCATGATAGTGAAGCTGAAATTTGCAAATTTCAAGCATGACATCACTTCGGATGACCTAATATCATTGACTAACAGGAAAATTCAAAATAAAAGTTTCAACCTGGTCCTTTGGAACCCTCCTAAGCTTAACTCCTACAAACTAAACAATGATGGGAGCTTTAAGGATGGAAAATGTGGAGGGGGAGGTGTTATAAGAGATTGGGAAGGAAATTGCATCATGGCTTACTCCTCTCTGGCTGAAGGAAGTTCCAGCGTTTTAGTAGAACCCAAACCACTTCTTTATAGAGTGAATTGGTGCAATCAACATGGGCTAAGACTACTTGAAATAGAAATAGATTCAATTGTCCTCCGATCTTGTATCAGAGAAGTCTTTAAAATTCCGTGGCAGCTTACACCCATCATCAAAGACATTCAAAATGCTCTCCAAGTTTCAGAACGGGTCATTTATCGCTACTTTAGTGAGGTCAATCAAGTTGAAGATAAGCTTGCTCACTAAGCTATCTTGTGGACAGTGATAAAGTTTACACCTCTATCGACAACCTTCCAAGGCAAGTTAGAAGACTACTACAAATGGATAAAAGGAAAATCCCAAAATTTCAAGTTATGAAGAATAAACCTCATGAACTTGTTTATGATGATATATGCTGAATTGTATATGTTTTGAAGTTAATTTTTGCTAGGAATCTGCTTAAAGAGATAATCTATCTCTTAGAAGTTTTAAGAGGTAAACTGTATAACAATGCCAATAGGGCCAACAGTTTATCTTTGGCTTTAAAATGTAAAGAATGGGCATGTCCATCTCCTTAGTCTCTTCGCGATGCATGGATCATTTTTTTTTTTCAAAGGAGCTGAGAGATAATAAAAACAGATGTACATGAATCCTGTGCGACATTATAGATTTATATTCTTTTTTATTTTATTTTTAGGATTAGTGCTATTATAATCTAACATTTTTTTGTATGGTACTTGTAGCTATTATTGCTTCATTATTGACCAGTTCTTCAAACAGTGTTCTTGATTATGATTGCGATAAATAAAAAGTAACAAAGCAAATTGAATTAGAGACCATATCATTAATTATGATTCTTTTATTACGTCCTCATATTTTCATTCAACACAAGTATAAGGTCTAATATAAACAAAACACTTGATAATCATAAATGAAGCTAATAATCATCAACAAAAAGAGGGAGGAACAACTATTGGAAAAAGTCGTGCTTGTAGGAACAGTAACACTGAAAAGAGAACCTAACATATACTTGTTGATTTTTGTGTTACTGGAGGAGTATATATATATAAAAAGTTAGAAGTTTGAACTTTATTCCAATTCAAATTTGAAAAACATACCAATTGATAAGCTATAGGAATATAGAGCCCGTTTGGATTGGCTTACAGCTTAAAGCTGTTTGCAGCTTATAAGCTGAAAAAAATAAGTTGGGGTAGTCCAACTTATTTTTTTTGGCTTATAAGCTGCTTTAGATAAACTAAGTCAAATGGGTCCAATTATTTTTTTGAGCTTATTTTAAGCATAAAATGACTTTAAGCTGGCCAGCCAAACACTCAAAAAAGCTGAAAACAACTTATAAGCCAACTTATAAGCCAATCCAAACGGGCTCATAATCTATTTTCTAAGAAAAACAATGTTCTACTGAATAATTATTGAAAAGATACGATATAATGCATAGATTCTCACATGACTCAATATGAGTATTATTAAATTTAATCAGTTATGCCATGACTATTTTTTCTTACGTGGAAAATTCAACATTGTGCTATGTTATGCTTAACAACACAAACATGATGGTGGCAATTCCAAGTGATATGAATTCATTTTGCTTTCTCTTTCACCTGAGGCTCATCCTTTCCTTGATTTTTCTCTGCTTGTGCTTTGGCTCCTCCTTCTATGTTTTTAATCCTTCCCACGACATAGCTGAAATTTTCCCTTCCTTTCGCCCTTCGCTTGTCTAATGCTGCCTACACATGAATTCATTTTGCCATTCAACAAATGAATAAAGGTGAAGCAATTCATCAGATAGAATTAGAATAGATGACAATAAGAAGCAAAAAAATCAAACCTCAATATCTAATTGGCAACTTCTCTTCTTAGTTAGAGGGCAAAGCATTTTGGTAAAGTATAACATAAGAATTACAAAATAATTGTTCGACAGAACTTGTGTGTCTCAATTCTTCAAACAGAAAATGAATTGGCTAAATTTTGAATGTCCAGAAAAAGTGAAGATTTCTCAAAAAGCTGGAGCTGAAAAGACATAGATGCTCTTTACTACTCCATTTATTTCACAAAACCAATATTTAATACTTTCTATAAACAAATTACTCATCCTCCCTGCAATAATTCTTTGGCTACTAATTTTAATGGTTACACAACTAATGTATCATTGTCTAATGAGTATAAAAAAGACGAAGAAAGAACCATTATTACTTAAAGAGTAATAGAGAATAAATGTAGCAATGTAAGTAAACCCATACTTTAAAAGTGTCATTGTCAAAGTATTGTTGCATTTCTGAAAAAGATTACTATGATATTATTTGTAGCCTCTTCCATTTCCAAATAGTGGCTATTGCATCCACTGTATATATAGCTCAAAAAGAGTTTAAACTTCGGTGATCAACATTGGAGAATACGAAGAATAGCGGAACCTATCCATTCTATATTATTTTACAGCACAACTAAATATCAAATTATCTGAATCATTGGTAAAGTCTGAGATAAAAGAAAAAGAACAAAACTTCACTTCCCAATTATTAAATTGCCTTAGTTATATGCAATGAGGCTAGAAAAATTCATATGCTTTCGTAGAATTTTAGCTTTGTGTAACCAAAAAACATCAAATCCATAATTGAACAACAACCACAAATGGAATTACATCCCTTTGGCCCTTTAAATAATCAGCAACGATCTACATAAAAATGGCAACTTGAGATAATTAACAGTAGAGAACATCGAAAATAAAGCAGAAAAGCAAAAGAAAACACAACAGTGTCATCTATCACAAATTTGAGATGCATGATATTGTTAATTAGGAGAAACTCCGAATTTTCCTAGAAAATGGCTTAGGACACAAATATCTGCAAATTCAAACAACAACAATCAATGCCTATATCCTAAAGGAATTTTATGGAAAACAACATTAATAAAAATATGTGGGAATTTTCAATTTTGGATAATGAATAACCAAACCAGAAGCACAAAAGTCTCAAAATGTACTTGTCCTGAAGATCGAGCGTATAAATTTTTCACAGATCAGATTCATATTTTCTATTAATGCCCGTCTTATTTGATGAAGTACTTCAATTGCACACTATCCAACACCCCCAAACTCAACATAAAGCGCAAAAAAAAAAAGGAACAACAAAGAACAAAATAAAAAAACAAAGAAGAAGAAGAGAAGAATTACTTAAATGATGGGGTTGAAAGTGTAGTTACTGATATTAGACCATGCAAATACAAATATTCAAGAACCATCGATTTAAGAACTGATAAATGATACTTTGCATACGAAAGTAAACATCTTCAAGTAGCATTTTCCAGTACTCTATCCATTTCAATTTATGCGCCTTTTTATTTCATTTTGGGTTAATTCAAAGTCTTTAACTATACTATTTTATACACATTCAAAAATTTCAAATATCCTAATCCGTTTAACTAATCAATCATAAATTTTGGTGTGGATTTTCTAACTTTTCTGCTTTAATTATATTTTCTTCAACTATCACTTATATAATACACCAATTGAAATTAGCATCTTTAAACTCAATATCCAGTCAAACATCATATAATGTAGAAAAGAGAAAAAGTAATGTTAGACAACTAAACTCGATATGGTAGTTGATACAAACAACTAACAACGTTTCCATATCATAAGACCCTGTACAAGCAAAAATCACAAATGAGTATTGTATATTTACCTCATTGGCACCAACTGTGAGCAGCATCACAATAGTCTTGTGCAGTCCTCCGCATCATGGGCAACACGTCGTCGGCAAGTGAAGTTGTTGAAGAGTGCCCTTAGTTCCTTCGACTCAACATAAATATTTAAAACACACAGACACACACACACAAAAAAAAAAACAGAGACTTCGGCATGAATTGTTGATATAAAATAAAGTGGGAGGAATCGTGATAAACGATAAATAGACCACCTACAATCCTGCCAGAAATTATTCCTTCATTTGATACTACAGAAAAAAGAAAGAAAAAAAACATAAACAACAAAATTTCTTGAAAAAAAAATGAAACGTCAAACATACCATCTAATAATTGATGGAGGAGCCTCCCTTATGTATAAATTAGGAATGAAAAATGTCAAAGTCCTCGGCTAGATGGTTACGAACTGAATCTCCTTATCCATCTTAAAAAAAGAATTCCATTTTGGACAACTATATCCACTATTATACGAATATTTAAGGACATAAAAGTCGATCAACATTTAGATAATATTTTTGTCGTTCAACATTTAGCAAAATTATTCGTGTTTTTAATATATGTAGATAGATAGATGATACCTGCGCAAAGAAATTAGATAAATAATCTTTAAATTAAATTAACGATTATTACGATAGATGCTTTACATTTATATAATCTGATTGTTACACAACATTTCCTGCCTCGAGTGCCTTTGAGGCAAAAGTAGGAGGAACTGTTAAGCCCTCAACAGGAGTTGGCCCTCACTTTAAAGGGTGTGTTCAACTTTTCAGTAAAATATTTTGAAGAAAAAAAAATGAGCTTTTTTTTTTTTGGAGAACTTTCAGCAAAAAAATTAAAAAAGAAAAGAGTTCTGCAAAAAAAAAAGAGTGTTTCGATATTTGCATTTTTAAAAGATTTATGTGCCTTTTGTGAGTTAAAAAAGATTTTTTAAGAACATGTGTAACGAAACTTTTTACAACACGTTTAACAAGAACTGCTTAGTAGGATTTTAGAAAATGCTTCACAAACAAGTGTCAAAAGAACCTTATTATGTAACATGAAATATTTTTTTAAAAATTCTCAAGAAAATTTATAATTGTTCAAGAACTAAAATTTGCAACAGAAGTAATCCAAAAACTTATTATCTCTCAATACTCTTCTTCCCGTGAACATAACAATACTCCTGCTCGACCTTTGTCATCATTATTTTGTCTCTCTTCACATTTAACAAGATGTATATGTACTGGTAAAGCAATATTAATAATTAAACCACGAAAATTACCTTGGAAATTATGGTGTTACGACCCAATTTAGGCTCATGCGGGCACCTACCGTCCCACCTTGGCAAGTGAACTCTCTCGTTTATACAACACTTCAATCACATAACATTCCTTTCAAAAGCATTTGGGAAGTAAGAAAAAAAGCGGAATTTCATTTATAAATACTAACTAGAATGTTACATAATTTGACAATACATATTACAGACTCGATACAATTTTCCCATGACTTGGTCTAGACTAATACAAGAGGGACTAAGTAAATTTCAGAATGACATCATATCGTAAGACTCAACCTCCAATCCCGGAATAAAATGGGAGGAGGCCTTCCAGAAAAGCACCGCATAACTTCCGCATATACTTCGATCATTCACCTGAAACAATCTACACCCAAAAGAGTGTAGCAAGTGCAATATCAGTACAACCACACGTACTAATAAGTATCATAGGCCGACAATGGTTAGTAGTACATATCGGTAAAGAATTCACGAATAATGATGATAATCACTAAATCAAGTCACATATCCCAAAGCAATAGATCACAACTTCAATATAACTTAAGTCACAACTAATCTTCAATGAATTATAAATTGGCCCAAACATCTATACAGATTCTCAACATCTTTACGTCCACCTTACTTACACAATAAACCACAAGTCTTAGACTAATTTAACAGGCACAAGTCAACAGTATAAGTCACAAGAATCGAGTCCCAATGTTCATTATTGTCTATGTATAACACCTAAAACCCCATATGAAAATTCTGAGTATATCCGAAACAACCAATCATACGCTATAGTCATTACAATACGATCATCGCTGTCGAATCATCACAACAGAATCATCCTAATATAATCATCTCATACATCGACCAATCATGATGCAATGCAATGCGATAATGGTATGAATGCGATGTGATGCCATTCCAATGAGGTGTACACGTGTACTCTGGACGAAAATATCGACGTCTCGATAGCACAACCCAGCGTGACTCGCGAAGTCTAAGTGCCACCCGTCCCGGATCTTTACCCAATAGACAGATGGGACCCTGGCTAATTGCTCACAGGGGGAGTCTCATCGGCACCACCCTGGGGAACCCGCGGAATCCATGCACTAACAACGATTCCGGGATGACATTGGAATTGGCCATGCAACAACAATGCCGGCATAAATCATCGGTCATCGACCTCCCACAATCACTCAAGTAAAAAGTCGCTCAATCAACGATACCAAATAATTACCGGCGATTGGCCATGCATCATAAACATGAGGAAATGTATGCAATGCACATCTCAACGATTTCGGAATTGAACCTCGGGCATCGGCTTCTCACAATCACTCAAATAAAAAAGCTTATCAAATATCAATTTCATACAATCAACGATTTCGGAATGGATCTTCGGACATCGGCATTTTACAATCACTCAAGTAAGGAGTTTATCAAATATCAGTTTCATACAATCAACGATTTCAGAATGGATCTTCGGACATCGACCTTTTACAATCACTCAAGTAAGGAGTTATCAAATATCAGTTTACTCAATCAACGATACCGGATCATCACCGGGTATCGGCCATGTATCATAAATGTATGAAAATGTGTGTCATGCATACATCAAGTATCAACAACCAAGTTCAATATCACGAGTACCATGAGGGGGTACGCCAACAATGTATCATATCACAATACCAACTATGGTATGCCAACAATAAATCAGTTATGACAGTAACACAAATTCAGATATCTACCGCTACTCGTAACATCAAATCCTTAACTAGGACAATAAACACACATAACGGGTGGCTAACCCAACACACATCAAGTCAATCATTTTAATTTATGGCATTATCACTTCCCTAATCAGTATTTTACTTAAGATAAGAATCCCCCCTGCTCTCGAGTCACTCGTTACCATTTAACTAGGACATCGTTCACTACCATGGTACAATTTATAGTCTCAACTAGCTTTTAGAGTTATTACAAATAACTTCCTCGAAGGGTTAAATTACGTCTGCTACTCCCAAGTTACATAAATCCATTGATGATCAACAAAGCCACATCAATACCTAAGGAGTCTATAGGCCACGAGCCCGAACAAACAAGTCACACATAACAATACCATCTTAAGGTTCCATCTCATATTTCCAAATTCCTATACATGCATTCTCCGTTTCTTCTACACAACAATACGAAAAACTAATCGGAGTCTACCGAAATAAAAGTCGTAACCTACCTCATGGCCAAGCAGGTGCCAAGAACATCCAACGATGCCTCAATTCTTCACCACCGTGTAATCCATACGAAAAGCTCAGAGACAGCCATGAGGTCCAAGAGTAGAATTCACCTTTAGGGCCCTTTTTAAGGACTCCGAAATTGCTAAGGTAGGTATGGAATTTTATCCTACTTAAAAGTTCACTATCACAATGCTAGTTGGTCAATCAACCCTTATTTAGGACATTCATGACCATATCCAAGTCACTAGTTTGGTCAAATAGCCATTTTAGGCTTGTTTCAAGAAAACCCATTTCCAAGATCTAGAATAGAGACCCTAAGTGTTTTAATGGGGTAGGTGAAGGATTTGGTTGGGGATTATGTTAGGATGATTAGCATAGGAAAATATTCCAAGGACCTTATATCAAGAAGGACAAGGGTTCATCATTTTGGAACTTAAAAGATTTGAGATCCCCATTTGTGACTCTAGACAAGGATCTTTAATGAGAATCAATGTTGGGAGAATGGTTGGAAGAGGTTAGGGGGATAACCTTTCCCAAGTAAGTATCATTTTGGCTCCAAATTTACTCCAAAGGCGGCTGGACTCTCTAGGGTTTTGAGAAATGAAGTCAATTCCCGAAATGCCACTTAATAGGTGGAGTTCACTGTGCGAAACCGCCCCAGCGCTCAGCTTACCGCTGCGGCGGTACCGCCAGGGTGGTAGATGTGTCGCTGTAGCGGCCATGAAGTCATAGTTGTTTGCCACTACAGTGGTAGCACTGTGGCGCCCAAGCAACCACTGCAGTGGTCTAGTTTCACCTTTTTGCCCACGCTTTTATAGCTCACGCTATGCGTACAACGATCTTAGTTTGGTTTGAAGGGTTTTCCATATGGGAATAGGTGGAGACATCGTTAAGTCCCATAGTTGTCATCTTCCTTAAAAAATTTACAGTAACGACGAAACGGGTCGTTACATCAGATATCAATTGAACAACCGTTCGTCCCCAAACGGTAAGAGAGCGAACCCATGCTGTGGTGATACGTCCAATGGACAGGACTCACTAGTATCATCTTACTCTCGTGTGTTTGAGTCCGGCGAGAGGGATAGGGCAATTAACGTAGTCGGGTAAATCCCTTGTGACTCACATAACTTGATGAAATCGTTATGGCAAGGAAATTTAAATACTAGGGTGACTTGTAAGAGGTCCGATACGAAGCGTAAGGCTTGAGTATACCCCAAAAGTTTCAAAATTTTCACGAGCGGAAGTCGCAACCGCCTTAGCGGCCATATGACCGCCAGGATGGTACCGCTACAGCGCCAGACTGGCCACCACAGTAGTACCTCGAGATGTCAAGGGCACCGCCATAGCGGTCCATATACCGCCCCGGCATAGCCGCTGCAGCAAGCCCGTCATCGCAACGGCGGCCCTACTACAGAATTTTAAGGGATCGCAGTCCCTTCTTCTTTTCATTAACTCCCCATCCCACTTCAAAAACCTCTCCCTATTCCTCAAAACTCCTACCCTCACTCCACTCCTAATCACACTACAACTCTACCAACCATCCCCTCTCCCTACTTAACACAATTTAGCCTCCCAAATCACTCACTTTTTCATACCCACAAGAAGAGAAGAAAGAGAAGAAGAAGAGAGAAAGAAAAGCCAACACAAGGAATCCATCTCCCTCTACCATTACACTATAAGATCAGGTAAATTTCATACACCCCCTTTTCTCCATAGTCAATCCATCAACACTGCATTCTAAACAATAACTTAAGGGTTAGATTTTTGGTAATACAAGTAGGGTTTTCTGATCTCTAAGTGACCACACAATTTGGACAAATTTTTGGAGTAATCTGAACTAGTTAATCGTTAGGATAGTCTCCCTTTTGCACTTAGCGAGATTATATCACAGAATTGAGATGCAAACTTGAGCATAGTAAAGAAAAATTCTTGAAATATGTTTTGGTCTTATCAAGGGATTTGGGTTGGTTCATTGTTTGAATGGCACCCAAATGGGTTTTAAACTTCATGCATACTGGTTTTCTCCCCGATCCGTGCTTTAAAATACGTTTTTAATCCAAAAAGTGGAACGTAAAATTTGGGATTTTTTGTTCATTGCTCGGGTAAGGTGATACCGCTGCAGCGGCACCGCCGTGGTACCCAACTGGCCGCTATGACGGCTCACCCTAAACATTACTGACCGCTATAGCGGTCTCCTTTCCGCCATCGCGGTCTACAGGCCGTTGTGGCGGTCATCATAGATTCTGCATTTGTGCAGTCTGCGGCCAGGAACTCATTTACTCAATTTTTCACTTTGGTTCTTATCAAATTGACACGCAATTGATAAGTCTTAAGAACTGACACATTTTCAAATTTTCTTGCAGGCACAAATGGATGAACACAGGGAACAAGTACCTCAAATCCAAGGGGCGGCACCCCGAAATGACGAAGCGCCCGTTTACGAAAATCTCCCCACTCGACAGAGTAAACGGCTACATTTGAAATAGAGGTCCATTCCCTTATTATTGGAGCGAGGCTTTGACATGACAAATGTGGAAAAGCGGGCTCCATATTTCTGGCACAGGTTGGTGGAGACCAAGTGGACTCACTTGGTCCGAAACCCAGGGGATTGCAATGAGTCCTGGGTCAGGGAGTTCTATGCCATGCTGCCTTCGGTTGACTGGGATATTCCTAGCCCGGTGATCATCATAAGGGGCATTCCTGTGAAAGTGGGGGCTAGTGCTATCAACCAGATTTACAGGCTAAATAATCATCCTGAGGAGCCTTATAAGGAGAAAGCGACGGAGAAGGATCTGATGTGGTTGGCCACCCAGTTGGTGCAGGCCAGTGATATACCAAAGGTTCCCTGGGCTCGTGGTAAGGGACCTATATACAGTGACCGCTTTACTGCTGAGGCTAGGAGATGGTTAAGATTGTTAGTCGCTGGGCTCGTCCTTCCTCAAACACCCATGATGTCTCCTATGTTCGTGCCCTTATTATTGCTTTCGTTCTTGCTGACATTCCTGTAAATGTGGAGGTGCAAATCATTGTGGAGTGGAAGGAGTTCGTGGAGGTTGGTGGAAGAAGCTTAATGTTCCCTTCTTTGATCATCTTTCTATGCCAGAAGGCTAAGGTTCCAGAGGAGGATGATGATGATTGGGTCCAGCCTGAGCCTCCTTACCACCCGCTGAAGGCGAAGGGTCACGGATCCGCGATTGTGAGCCGGAAGAGGAGAAAAGAGGGTGATGCGGGCGAAGGGGGAAACAGATCTGGGGCTGACGCTGGTGAGGGAGGTGATGCTGAGGCAGGGGCCCCTCATGTCCAGGGTCCTTTTGAGCACATAGATACACGCTTTAATGCACTAGAGGCCTTGCTCTGGGCGATGCCCATGCCTTCTGGTGGTTCCAGTTCATCGAGTCTGGCTGTTAGTTACCCCACCCAATAGGAGATGAAGGGGTATTTTAATACTCAGACCCAGATGGATGAGTCTCTCACCAGCCTCCAAACTTCCTATACCACCCTGGCTAAGAACCATGGGGAGCTAGGGGCGGACTTTGACCGAGAGAAGATGAAGAACAGGTCATGCGACAAGCTTCACATCAAGTCTTGAAGGGTCAATAAGGGGATGTGGGGTAAAATGTACCCCAGTGTGCCGCTGCCGGTGGAGGATGATGATAATTTCGAGCAGTACTCCTTCGACAGTGATTCCCATGAGGAGGGCGATCAGGGCAGGTTATGATGCTGGTGGTGACGACTCGAATGGTGATGGTGCAACCAGCATGCGGATGGCCTAGAGATTCCCCCCCCCCCCCCCCCCCCCCCCACCTTTATGCTTGGTTACCTTTGTAGGGCCTTTATTTCCTGACAATCCTCTGTTGGTCTGCTTATTTATTTTCGGATAACTTTGTTTTAGTTTTGGGTTGGCCTGGTTTATGGCCATTGTCTGGATAATTGTTTGGATGTTGAACTATTTAGTTTCCTTGCTTTTGGTATTGGTAGTTGGTTTCATGGTAGTGACTTGGTTGTTTCTTGCCCTTGTCGGGCTTATTTCTTTTATACAACTTATTGGTTGGTCATACTCTTGTTTCTATTTGGTCTGTCGAAAGTGAAACAGGTAAGTGAGCTGGGAAGCAGGAATGAAAAGAATGCAGGTTCTGGTCCAGCAGTACCGCTTCGGCGGTCTCTCATACTGTTGTGATGGTACCGTCTTGGCGGAAATGGAGTCGCAGGAGCGGTCCCTTTAGGGAGATGGATCACCGTTTCAGCGGTTGTGTTACCGTTATGGCGGCGCCGCCGCAGCGGTGGGCTGGCCGCTGGGGCGGTGTGCCTGGAAGTGGTATGTCCAATTTCTCTCGCATCCGAAATCTAACTCACCTCTTACAACGTAGCTATATCTAACTCTGAAAAATAACTTACTTTTTGCACGTAGATACCAATTGAAATCATCTAGCTACCAATTGGGTTCACCGAGATACCAATTTGATCAGAGTAGCACGATTTGAAAGAAAGAAGGGGAAATTTTCCTAGATACTCTATAGCCTCCCGTGGACGGGTACGGACGTCTACGTACCATTTCACAAGACTCTACTGGATATTGCTCTTGTACCTAGTAGACCGGTAACCTAGGCTCTAATACCAACTTGTCACAACCAATTTAGGCTCATGCGGGCACCTAACTTCCCACCTTGGTAGGAAAACCCTCTCGTTTATACAACGTTTCAATCACATTACATTCCTTTCAAAAGCATTTGGAAATTAAGAAAAACAACGGAATTTCATTTATAAATACTAACTAGAATGTTACATAATTTGACAATATATATTTACAGACTCGATAAAATTTTCCCATGACTTGGTCTAGACTAATACAAGAGCGACTAAGTAAATTTCAGAATGACATCATATCCTAAGACTCAACCTCCAATCCCGGAATGAAATGGGAGGAGGCCTTCCAGACAAGCACCACATAACTTCCGCATATACTTCGATCATTCACCTGAAGCAATCTACACCCAAAAGAGTGTAGCAAGTGCAATATCAGTACAACCACACGTACTAAGTAAGTATCATAGGCCGACAACTGTTAGTAGTATATATCGATAAAAAAATTCACGAATAATGATGGTAATCGCTAAATCAAGTCACATATCCTAAAGCAGTAGATCACAATTTCAATATAACTTAAGTCACAACTAATCTTCAATGAATTATAAATTGGCCCAAACACCTATACAGATTCTCAACATCTTTAAGTCCACCTTACTTAACACAATACACTACAAGTCTTAGATTAATTTAACAGGCACAAGTCAACAATATAAGTCACAAGAATCGAGTCCAAATGTTCATTATTGCCTATGTATAGCACCTAAGATCCCATATGATAAGTCAAAGTATATCTGATACAACCAATCATACGCTATAGTCATTACAATACGATCATCCCTGTCGAATCATCACAACATAATCATCCCAATATAATCATCTCATACATCTCGACTAATCATGATACAATGTGATAATGGTATGAATATGATGCCTGCCATGCCAATGAGGTGTACACATGTACTCCGAACGGAAATATCGACGTCTCGATAGCACAACCCAGCGTGACTCGCGAAATCTAAGTGCCACCAGTCCTGGATCTTTGCCCAACAGACAGACGGGACCCTGGCTCATTGCTCGCAGGGGGAGTCTCACCGGCACCACCCTGGGGAACCCACGGAATCCATGCACTAACAACGATTCCGGGATAACATCGGTATCGGCCATGCAACAACGATGCCGACATAGATAATCGGTCAGCGGCCTCTCACAATCACTCAAGTAAAAAGTCGATCAATCAACGATACCGGATAATTACCAGCTATCGGCCATGCATCATAAATATGAGGGAACATATGCAATGCACATATCGACGATTTCGGAATTGAACCTCGGACATCAGCCTTCTCACAATCACTCAAATAAAAGAATTTACCAAATATCAGTTTCATACAATCAACGATTCCAGAATGGATCTTCGGACATCGGCCTTTTACAATCACTCAAGTAAGGAGTTTATCAAACATCAATTAATGACACCCTTTCATCATCGGGTATCGGCCATGCCTCATGAATGTGTGAGAATGCGTGTCATGCATACATCAAGTATCAACAACCATGTTCAATATCACGAGTACCACGAAGGGGCATGCCAACAATGTATCATATCACAATACCAACTATAGTATGCCAACAATAAATCTGTTATGACAGTAACACAGATTCAGATATCTGCCGCTACTCGTACCATCAAATTCTCAACTATGACAATAAACACACATAACGGGTGGCTAGCCCAACACACATCAAGTCAATCATTTTAATTTACGGCATTACCAATTCCCTAATAAGTATTTTACTTAGGATAAGAATCTCCCCTTACTCTCGAGTCACTTGTTACCATTTAACTAGGACATCGTTCACTACCATGGTACAGTTTATATTCTCAACAAGCTTTAAGAGTTATTATAAATAACTTCCTCGAAGGGCATAATTAAATTCCGTCCGCTACTCCTAAGTTACATAAATCCACCGATGATCAACAAAGCCACATCAATACCTAAGGAGTCTACAAGCCACGAGCCCCAACAAAGAAGTCACACATAATAATACCATCCTAAGGTTCCATCCCATATCTCCAAATTCCTATACATGCATTCTCCGTTTCTTCTACACAACAATACGAAAAACTAACCGGAGTCTACCGAAAGGAAAGCCGTAACCTACCTCATGGCCGAGCAGATGCCACGAACATCCAACGACGCCTCAATTAATCACCACCGTGTAATCCATATGAAAAGCTCGGAGACAACCATGAGGCCCAAGAGTAGAATTCACCTTTAGGGCCCTTTTTAAGGACTTCGAAATTGCTAAGGTAGTTATGGAATTTTATCCTACTTAAAAGTTCACTATCACAACGCTAGTTGGTCAATCAACCCTTATTTAGGACATTCATGACAATATCCAAGTCACTAGTTTGGTCAAATTGCCATTTTAGGCTTGTTTCAAGAAATCCATTTCCAAGATCTAGAATATAGACCCCTAAGTGTTTTAATGGGGTAGGTGAAGGATTTGGTTGGGGATTATGTTAGGATGATGAGCATAGGAAAATATTCCAAGGACCTTATATCAAGAAGGACAGGGGTTCACTATTTTGGAACTTAAGAGATTTGAGATTCCCATTTGTGACCCTAGACAAGGATCCTTAATGAGGATCAATGTTGGGAGAATGGATGGAAGAGGTTAGGGGGATAACCTTTCCCAAGGAAGTATCATTTTTGGCTCCAAAATTACTCCAAAGGCGGCTGAACTCTCTAGGGTTTTGAGAAATGAAGTCAATTCTCGAAATGTCACTTAAATAGGTGGAATTCACTGTGCGAAACCGCCCCAACGGTGAGCTTACCGCTGCGGCTGTACCGCCAGGGCGGTAGATGTGCCGCTGTAGCGGCCATGAAGTCACAGTTGTTTACCGCTATAGCGATATCATATGACGTTGTGGCGCCCAAGCGACCGCTGCAGCGTTCTAGTTTCACCTTTTTGCCCACACTTTTATCGCTCACGCTATGCGTACGATGATCTTCATTTGTTTTAAAGGGTTTTCCATATGTGAATAGGTAGAGACATCGTTAAGTCCCATAGTTGTCGTCTTCCTTAAAAATTTCACAGTAACGACGAAACGAGTCATTACATATGGTAACACATCTCATGTCATTGTAATACAAAATATACAGAATCATGTTAATCATCTTGATGATTGTCGGGGATAGAACTTAATTTCTAATTTCTGTAATCTATATTGAGTTTATGATATTTTTAGCACTGAATGAGTAACAGTTTAATTTTAATTGTCACATGAATACTATTACTACATGTGGTAGAGTGGTGGGTCTCAAACTACAGAACCTATATAATGAATAAACAACATGTTTTTTAGGTGACTGATATTGAATTGGACTACTAAGAACAAATTTTAGAAAATAGCAGACATTGGCAAAGCTTTCTCAGCCAAATAGTGGTGGAGATTCAGGACATGTAAATCACTTTGGTCCCAATTTTTAGAAGCCAAACACTATAAAAAATCTCACCCTGTCATCAAGAAATGGATCAAAGGCAATTCCTGTAACTAGAAGAGTTGTGCTCAATCAAAGATGCTATGGAGGAGCACATGTTGTGGAAAAATAGAAAGAGGTCATATCTCTTTCTGGTATGACCAATGGATTGACTTAGGGCCCCTCTATAAATTTCTACCTGACGTGCCTAATCCCAACAAAATACTCATAAAAAATGACTATCAAAATGGAGTATGGGATTGGGAGGCATGTGGTAATGTCCCTGACATTATCAAGGATCACATATATGACAAAAATGTCCAGATCTACAATGAAGCTAATACTCTCATTTGGAAACTGTAGAACCCAGACTTATTTTCTGTCAAATATGCTTGGTCACTGCTTAGGATTCATAGACAGGTAAGGCCTATTTTGAGCAAGTTATGGGACAAAAAGCTCCCCTTTAAAATCTCTTTCATGACATAGAGAGTACTTTTGAAGATAGTTCCCACTAATGATATCATTTCAAGATTTGGGATCACTCATGATTCTCCCAAATGTTGTTGCTGCAGAATACCTCAAGATGAGAGTATTGATCATGTTTTCTTCAATGGCACTTTGGCCAGGACAGTCTGGCACCATTTGTGCTTCAATTTTAGAGTTAAATATGCAGGATCCTCTCTTATTTTCACACTGTCAAACTGGTGGGATCACCAACCTCTCAATATCATCAATGCTTTCATTATTAAAGTTTTACCCTTTCTAATTATTTGGGAACTCTGGAAAAACAGATGTAGTGGTAGGTTTGGGAAAAAAAATCTACATCTCAAAAGTGCTCTACCAAATAGCAATATTGTCTCACGATGATGAAGCTGAAATTTGCAAATTTCAAGCATGACATCACTTCGGATGAACTCATATCATTGGCTGACAGGAAAATTCAAAATAAAAGTTTCAACCTGGTCCTTTGGAACCCTCCTAATCTTAACTCCTATAAACTAAACGGTGATGGGATCTTTAAGGATGGAAAATGTGAAGGGGGAGGTGTTATAAGAGATTGGGAAGGAAATTTCATCATGGCTTACTCCTCTCTGGCTGAAGGAAGTTCCAGCATTTTAGCAGAACCCAAACAACTTCTTTATGGAGTGAACTGGTGCAATCAACATGGGCTAAGACTACTTGAAATAGAAATAGATTCAGTTGTCCTCCGATCTTGTATCAGAGAAGTCTTTAAAATTCCGTGACAGCTTACACCCATCATCAAAGACTTTCAAAATGCTCTCCAAGTTTCAGAATGGGTCATTTATCACTACTTTAGTGAGGTCAATCAAATTGCAGATAAGCTTGATAAGCTTGCCTCACTAAGCTATCTTGTGGACAATGATAAAGTTTACACCTCTATCGACAACCTTCCAAGACAAGTTAGAAGACTACTACAAATGGATAAAAGGAAAATCCCAAACTTTCGGGTTGTGAAGAATAAACCTCATGAACTTGTTTATGATGATATATGCTGAATTGTATATGTTTGTGAAGTTAATTTTTGCTAGGAATCTGCTTAAAGAGAGTCTACCTCTTAGAAGTTTTAATAGCTAAACTGTATAACAATGCCAATAGGGCCAATAGTTTATCTTTGTCTTTAAAATGTAAAGAATGGGCTTGTCCATCTCCTTAGTCTCTTTGAGGAGGTCAAGCTTCATATACCCCTCATACAAGTATTTTGCTATATCCTATTAATATACAAGGTAGGGGCCTAAGCCTACCCCCCCCCCCCCCCCCTCCCCATCAAGAAGGTGGCTTTAACTAAAAAAAAATGAAAAAGCTTTGTCAGGTCTAGTGTAAAATTTTAGAATAAAACTGAATCTAAACTTTGAAAACAAGATTGGTCCAAGCTAATTTGGTGTCACTACCAATATGATAACGAAAGAAAAATAAAGATTAATGAGAAGGGAAAACTGAAACTAGCATTATGATATTTTGTAAACGTCCTAATTCTGCTTATTATCTGGTGTTATATATATTATCTGGAAAAAATGAATCTTTATTGTTCATTTCTATAAAGACTTAAAATATAGTTTACTATGTATACTAGAAGACATCAGAATTGTCGATCAAAGAGAAGAAAATAAATTAAGGGATAATATAATATATAGGGATAACTACATGGCATAACTAACTCTAGTACATATTTAGATTTAGTGGATATCGTTTAGATTAATTACATTCTATAGCTAAAAGTAATATGTTAAATACAATTAATAGCTATATATATATATATATATATATATATATATATATATATATATATATATATAGATTTAAAGTAGAATACACATCATCACATTATTCACTGTCAACCCAACCCTCCCATCTCTCTCTCTCCCCTTCTCCCCCCATTGCTTCGCCGAGGAGCTCTAGCTCCTGTTCACCGAAGTAGCCGTGACCCTTCACCACCACACCAGTCGGTCTCTTCCGTTTCAAGACCATACAATAATCACTAGTAGTAGTAATAGTATTAGAACCTCTAAAAGGTTACTTAACAGAGGTTTCTGTATACAAAGTATCCTTAACGGTGATAATGACGGAGAAGAAGGTGAAGGAGAAGAAGACGGTGATGGAACCCTAGACGATGAGAATATCGGTGATTTTGAAAGTGCAACAGCGCAAGACATATTGTGATCTGTCGTTTTCTTTAACGTTCGAATTACCAGAAAATACACAGATCTGATTGATTTATACACAGATCTTTCAGATCTGACCGGAAGTGTTTTTTCCAGATCGGTCTATACATATAGTGTATACAATGTTTTTCACGTATTTCGAAGAAGATCTTTTTGTATAAAAATGAATGCAGTGATTTTGAAGTGTATACAAATGAATACAATGAATTTTATTTATTGTTTTCAGCTCTTGAGTGTATTCGTTAATTTTTTAAGTGCAAATTCCAGTGTTTGGTGGTGTATTTTGAAGGATTGTTTTTTTGTATAAAACCGATTTTAAATATAATAAAGTGAGTACAGTGTAAAAGTAGCTACAATGAATGCAGTTGAGTTGAATACATTTGAGTTGAATACAACTTAGTTGAATACATCCGACTTGAATACAACGAAATCTAACTTGAATACAACAAAAAGAATTTTTAAATACAGTTTTACTCACTGTATTCATGAATACAGGAAATTTTGAATACACGCTGGGGAAGCTAGAATGTTTGCTACGCCATGTAATTATGTAAATCGTAGCTACGCTGGTTGTTTTAACCCCAAATGTTTGCTCCTTATGAAATTTTCCCTAATATATATTATAACTAGTTTAGCGAGGCCCGTGCTAAGCCCGGGCCCAAACGTACTCTTAACATTTTAACTTTCATTGTTAATGAAGTTATTTACGTCAATTCAAATGCAGAGCCAAGATTTGGAATTTATGAGCCCTGAATTCTAGTTTTAAGTTATTCAATATTAAATTAATAATCTATAGACGAAGACAAAGTTTGTGAACCTAAGCTACCGGATTCAATCGAAATTGTAGCCGACACTCTGGCTCCGCTCTGCTTCTAACTCATTTTGCGCTAAACTTAGTAGGCGTTTGGCCATAGATACCAAAAACAAATTCACTTTTTTTGGAATTTTTGAAGTTGGAGTTGGAGTTGTATTTGGCCATAGTTTTTGAAATTGTAGTTTTTGGTGAAATGTAGTTGTAAAAAAGCGAAAAAAATAATTTTTTTTTGAAAAACAAGTTTTTTGAGTTTTTGGTATTCCGGAATACAACTTGAAGTTGTATTCGGAATATTTATGGGCAAACGCCCCAAAGTGAAAAAAGTGGAAAAAAAATTCCGGAAAAAAGTGAATAATTTGTATGGCCAAACGGCACCTTAAACTCATTTAAGATTTTAATAATGTATTTTATTTTCACTTGTATTAATAACCTCATGTTTTCATCTTTTAGAATCATCTAACACAACAAAAAAAAATCAATTAACTTTTAATATATACTGGAATAAATATAACCTTAGTTTAGAAACTTTACGCAAATTAACATAGTGATCCTACAAGAATATTAGTAAATGAAAATTAAAGTACATTAGTAATGTAAAACATTTTAATTAAACTTATATTTGAAAATAATTTTAGGATAATAAACGTATGTGAGCTCACCAAAGAAGCAAAATGTTAGATGTTTTAAGGA
This sequence comes from Lycium barbarum, assembly GCF_019175385.1. NCBI lineage: Eukaryota > Viridiplantae > Streptophyta > Magnoliopsida > Solanales > Solanaceae > Lycium > Lycium barbarum. Next base: position 102,129,118 of record NC_083347.1, on the reverse strand, counting down.
TAAAATATATTGTAATACCTAATAAACGTTTCAGTTGTAAAAGGAAATTTGGCTCCAAATTTACCCTAATTTTACCTGAACGTATAAGGACAAATAATATATTCTCTCCTTCCCAAAATATAAAGGCAATTTGACTAATTTCGAAGCTAAATTAAGTTAGATTAATTCAATATTTTAAAATTAAAATTTAAATATTCGAAAAATATCCCCTTTCACATTTCTCAATAATCAAAATCATCATCTCATTCGTTTCCATGCTCATTCAGCTATACAACCCCATTTCACACATTCAACAACCAAGTCAAAACATGACTAGTAATAAGTGTCTAGTCTCATGCTTCACAATATTCACTTTATTCATCTTCGCATCTCTATTACTATTCTACTGTGGTAAAACCATTGATTACAGATCAAAATTCCTACTCTTCTCGTCTCCTCCAACTGACCGTACACCCTGCACCACTCAATCCCCTCCACTCAATGTCTACATGTACGATTTGGGTACAAAATACAATGTGGGAATGCTAAACGGGTCGGGTTTGAATGGTCCACCGGTGACCCGCGAGACATTACCGGAGTACCCGAATTATGTCGGGTTAAGGAGACAACATACGGTGGAGTATTGGATGCTGGCTTCGTTGTTGTTGTATAATGGGACGACGTATGGAGAGGCGGTTAGGGTTTTGAATCCGGATTTGGCGGATGTGTTTTTTGTGCCGTTTTTTAGTTCGTTGAGTTATGATACGTATAATCATCATGGGAATTATTCCGAGTCCAAAGTTGATGATCAATTGCAGGTGATCTATCTATCTCACTTTTTTTTTTTTTTTTAAATATCTGTTTGGTAGGGTGTATAAGAATAATACTTGAATGAGTTGTTCTAATTTATATGGCACACTTTCTTTTAAGTCTCTCTAAAAAATAATATCACCTTTCTATAAGTAGAAATTTTTTAACTTACAAATATTTAAGTCTTGTTTTGGACCATAAATTTCAAAAGTCCTCAACCTTTGTGTCAAGTCAAACAGTATCACGTAAATTGAGACAGAGGGAGTACTGGATAGGGTGTGCTAGTAAGAGGGAGAACTGGATAGGGTGTGCTAGTAATATTGGGATTAATTATGCTGACATCATTTTTTTATTTTTTATTGACTGTTTGCTTTGTTGTATTAAATAACATGCATTGTATAATTTTTAAGTAGTACTGAATAACGTGTATTAGAATAAGAATAGTACTGGTATTGTTACTGCCATGATTTACTATGTATAAGAATAGTACTGAATAGGGTGTATAACTAAGGGCTTGCTTGTTTGGGAAACAGGTTATCCCGAGATTGTTATTCCACCCTCACTGTGGGATAAAAATAACACTACAATCCCTGGATAACTAATCTGGGAATTAGTTATCCCGGCATTTCATCCCAACCAAACGTGGGATAAATTCATCTAAAATTTAATCCCGGGGTTAATTATCCCTTATCCCTCGTACCAAACGAGCCCTAATAGTATTAGTTATGCATAGGTTGAAAACTCTACCAAACAAGGGATTAAATAATACAAAAGCTAATACTAGTATCATTTGCTCTAATACGTCCTACCAAACGACCCCTAATGTTACGTTCTGCTGGAAGAAAAAGGGAAAGGGATGAGTGCAGAAGATTGTACTACTATTAACTTTGTTTTTTTAAAAAAAAAAAAAAAAAAAATCCTTTGCTTCCTTTTCCTTTTTCATTTATGCTCATTCTAATCCAACGAAGTGTAGTGCTAAATAGCAGCATTTTGTTATAAGAAATGCTTAGTTATTCGAGCTATTTATTTTATTTAGTTGTGTTGAATTGCTTGTTCAATTTTAGCTCTAACACATACTGGATGTCGTGCAAAATTGCTTTTCATCAACAAAACGTTTGGTATTTAAGTAGCATTTTATGAATGTGCTAAACTTTTGATACTGTATTAATAATTCAGATTTCCTTTGGTTACAGTTAGGAGCTTCTTATCGTTCTGTCTAGTTTAGGTTTTTTAGCTTCTTATTGTTCTATATAGTTTAGTTTTGTTATAGAAAAAGGATAGCTTATGCCTGACTTGTTCTTTTATTCGGAATCTGTTCAGCTATCACCTCACTCATTTCTTTTTCTTTTCACTGAGCTGCTCAATAAGAAGAGACTAGGCATACTTGATCAAAAATAAAAAGAAGAAACTAGGGATGGGAGCCAAAATATATAGTATCCCAAATATGTCCTGTTAAATGACAGGAAAGATAATTTTCTTATCTCTTTTATAATTTTCTTATCTCTATTTTCCTCCTTGGGCCATTTATTTGTACAGGGCAGTTCCTGATATGTATAGAAAAGAGAGCTCAAGACTTGATAAGAACGTTATTTAACAGTGTAGTGAGTGTAATTGTGGGAATCAATAGCTGTTATGATCCAAGGTTCTTAAAATTACTTTCTCTGTGTTAATTTGTCCATGAAAAGCCCTGTGAAATTGGGATAAGGAGTTGTGAAATTTCTGTTTAGGCTGTCTAGTTTGCTTCTGATTCATAAACTACATGCTTATGACTGGTGAGAGCATCATCTACTAGGCATGTTATGCTAATCTCGAACTCCTGACCCATAATAATGGATACTTGCTCAGTTATTATGAGAAGGAAGTTTGAATTTGATTTCATATTAGAATTATGAGAAGTGGTTAAAGAATGGTTTAAAATATAAAAAGGAAGATTTTCAAAAAAAAAATATAAAAAGGAAGAGTGATTAGATGAACAGGTAACTTGTCACTGCTAACAGGATATAAAGTATCTTTAATAGTATTAGTTTGAGTCCTTAGAGAAGGAAAAATAGAGAAGGTATAGATGTTAGATAAAAAGATTTCTATAAAAAGATTTCTATTTAAGGCTTAGATAATATTTAACAGTATTAGTTTGAATAATCAGGGAAAACCTTTCAATTAAGGGAAGTAGGTCAACTTTATCTAGGAAGGAGGGAGTACTAGAGCGACTTCAATGAGCTTCCTTTCAATTAACCAATGAGGTAAATAGCAGTTTGACTTGCTCTGTAGGAGGAGTTGTATTGCTTAATGTCGTTGATAGAAATGTTAAACACATCAATTAACCACTAAAGTTTATAGGGTAATCCAGCAGCTCGGAGAGGGTAGAGAAGTTGCTGCTTTATCCGTAATGATAAACACGTCGAACAGGTTTTTGTTTTTTTTTTTGTTTTTTTCTTCCAGTAAGAAGAATGCTGTACAATTATTTAGGTTGTATACAGCAAAGGCATTCTACCTTTCCTTGTAAATTTCATAAATTTCAGCCATTTATGTATGATGATGTATTCACATTGGAGAATATTATTGCTAAACAACACTCTTGTGTTATCTACTTATCTATCTATACATGTGTTGGTTTATAGAATACTCTACTGTATATGGATTCTGGGCAAAGATCTCTTTACCTTCTAGTTATGACAAGATGAAAGCAATAAAAGAAATATAACCTAAGTTGTGAAAATTTGAAAAGGGACCTACCACTAATGTTTAGTCCAAGAAAGAACAAAGTAACTTTCTTTTTGGTACCTAATTTAAATTCTTAATGTAGCATAAACAATACAGTCTTTGGTTGATTTCCTCATCACCTTTAGAAAATGCCATTATTTTGCTGCGTACCATGTTGATTGATAAATCACATAGGATATGTTTTACATTTTTCTTCCAGTATTACTATGTGGTAGGTAATAACCATCCTCCTTTCTGCATTTTATTTATCTGTGTTGACTTAGCTTCTTCTTCCAGGCTGAAATTGTTGACCTCTTACAAAAATCTAAATATTGGAAGAGGTCTGCTGGTCGAGATCATGTGATACCAATGCAACATCCAAATGCTTTCAAACGTTATAGGGAGAAGGTAAATGCTGCTATATTCGTCGTAGCAGATTTTGGTCGCCCTTCTCCAGCTGTGTCTAATTTGAGGAAAGATGTTGTGGTCCCATATGGACATGTGGTTGGAACTTTTGAAGCTGATGACCTCTCCGACCCATACGATTCTCGCACAACGCTTCTTTTCTTCCGGGGGAGGACAGATAGAAAAGCTGTATGCTTGAACAAATAAGTTACATTTTGTTTTTGACAAAAATAGTTTCTAACTCTTATTCGTATTGCAGGAAGGGAAAGACCGTAAGCAACTGGAAAAAATATTAAGCGGTCAAAAGGATGTTGTTTTTGAAGTAAAGGAATACTCAGAGGAAGGTGTAAATGCAGTAAGTAATTCTGTTGTACCACCTCTTATATATATATAAAAGATTGAATAATGGCTTAATAACAGTAGGACTTATATTATCGACCTTCATTTTTCCTCTTTTTTGTCAATATTTGCGCGAATTTAACAGTTGAGATTCAGTGAATAGTCCTTAACCTGTAACTAGTTCCATTTACTTCAAGGAATATAGAGCCTGTTTGGATGGGCTTATTTTAAGCAGCTTATAAGCTAAACAAAAAATAAGTTGGGGTAGGCCAATTTATTTTTTTTGGCTTATAAGCTGCTTTAGATAAGCTAGTCAAACGGGCCCAATTATTTTTTTGAGCTTATTTTAAGCACAAAATGACTTTAAGCTGGCCAGTCAAACACTCAAAAAAGCTGAAACAGCTTATAAGCAACTTATAAGCCAATCAAAACGGGTTCATTGTCTATTTTGAAATTGCCTTTTTCCTTCCATTCGCTTCCTCTTTTCCTTCTCCTATTGTGTTATTTTGGCTTTATTGTGATGGTTTATTTACAGTTGTTTTTCCTTTTATATGTCAGTCCACCAAGGGGATGCGTTCATCAAAGTTCTGTCTAGATCCAGCAGGGGATACCCCATCATCTTGCCGCCTTTTTGATGCTATAGTTAGTCATTGTGTCCCTGTAATTGTGAGTGACAAAATTGAGCTACCTTATGAGGACGAAATAGACTACAAGAAGTTCTCTATCTTCTTCTCACGCGAGGAGGCAAAGAAAGAAGGCTACATACTTGATCAGCTCAGGAACATTTCTAAACCAAAATGGGTTGAAATGTGGAGATATCTCAAGAACATTACACATCATTTTGAGTATCAGTACCCTCCGAAGAATGGTGATGCTGTAAACATGATATGGAGGCAAGTGAAGCACAAGCTTCCTGCTGTAAAACTTGCTGTACATAGAAACAGGAGGCTTAAAGTGCCCGATTGGTGGAGATAGCTGATGGTATAGTCTATACATTTCTATGCTTTCATAGGCAAAAGAATTTACCCCCCCCCCCCCCCCCCCTAGGGGCACCCCGAACTGAGCAAACTTGGTTACAAGCTGTTGTATGTGTCGGATCCTCCAAAAATGCACTACTTTTGGAGCATCTGACACGCACCCTGCGTCATTTTTGGAGAGTCCGAGCTACATAGGTTACAAGTGCGGCAATAGAATAGTTGGAACACATACCATTAGTCAGTGGAACCCCTCAGCGATTTATTTTTCTGGAGAATGAAGGTTTCTTGCTTTGCTGCAGCAGCTATGACTCAACTATCATTTCTTCCTTAATATATGTGCTAGTTGAAAAACACAGTTGATCTACCTTCCTTCATTAAACCAACCCCCATACCTTAGAGTTTAGAGCAAGCATCAGTTTTAAGTTTTAACCATAAAGATTTCCGTGACCTCAACCAATGCTAAGATTGGTGCAGCAACCAGTGCATCCTTAAGAATTTGAAAGGCTGTTTCAGCTTCTTTATTTAGATGGAGGAAGAGCCTTAACAGATTAGTTAAGGGTTCGCTAATGATTTCATAGGACCTAATCAACCTCCTGTAATATACAGTTAATCTTAAGAATCCCCTACATGGTTACATTGACTTAGGAATTGGTTAGTTGGTTGTGGCTTCAATTTTGGATGGATTTGTAGTTCCACTTTAAATTGGCCAAAAGAACATTTGGATAGCTTAGCAAAGAGCTGCTCTCTTTTCAGAATTTCCTGAGATGCAGAATATGTTCCTTGACTAATGCACTGTACATCAAAATATTATCAAATAATACTAACACAAATTTCCTCAAGTAGGGTCTGAACACATGATTCATTAAAACTTGAAATGTGGCAGGGGCATTAGTCAAGAAGTAAGACATGACCTTAATTCATAATGCCCTAAATGCGTTCTAAATTCTATCTGGGGAATGTCTCCTCCCATTCTAATTTGATGATACCCAACCCTTAAATTATTTTTTAGAATAAATGTATGAGTTATTTAATTCATCCATTAAATCGTCTACAAGAGGAATGAGAAATTTTTCCTTCGCAGCATATTATCCAGCTGCTTGTAATCTTTGCAAAACCTCAAACTACCATCTTTCTTTTTAACCAATAAAATAGGAAAGGAAAATGAGGAATGACTGGGCTGTATCATTCCACTGCCAAGGAAAATTTAGAATCGTTACCTCAAATTTTAATTATGATTGTGTATGGGTGAAAAATCACACCTAACACGTGGACCAACATGTAGTTGACACGTGTCAATTTATACAATGACGTAGGGAGATCTGATGGTAATGTCTAGCAAAGCATTTACGGAGAGGTAGCAGATATCAAAGACTTAGTCAACGAAGAGAACATCAACGGAAACAACATACAAAGCCCCTCTTGATTGCGCACTAAATAGAGTTAATGCAGTAACGGCAAAATGTTTCTAACGGCCAGAATCAAGGAATTAAATGACAATCATTAATTCAGCAATTAATGATTGTCGTTGCATACACACAACGGAAAAAGCACTAAATAGGATCATTATAACTATATGGAAGCATGGGTTTAAACCCATGCTTCGTCATCCGTCGTCCATTAAAAAAAAAGGGGCGGGCCCCATACTAAACAACACCAAGCAATATATAAAAAAAAAAAAAAAAGGTGGAACCCCACCATCTCCAAACTCACGGAAAAAAAAAGTGAACCCCATATTAAAAAAACAAATAATGTCAAAAAAAAAAGTGCAGACTTTGTATTCGTAACAAATACTAATATAATAAAGTTTTAGATACGGAGCATAAACTACAATGTTACATTATTCGTATGAACAAAAAAAGTGGAACCCACCATCTCCAAACTCACGGAAAAAAAAAAGTGAACCCCATATTTAAACAAAACAAATAATGTAAAAAAAAAGTGCAGACTTTGTATTCGTAGCAAACACTAATATAATAAAGTTTTAGATATGGAGCACAAACTACAATGTTATATTAATCGTGTTTTGAACATAACATATATATATATATATATATATATATATATATATATATATATATATATATATATATATATATATATATATATATATATATATATATATAGTGCAAACTAATGACGTCCAAAAAAAAAAAATGCACCCCATATTAAAAAATCAAACAATATTTATGTAATTTCCAAAGTATCTTATTAAGTCAATAATGATGGATTCATTGCCACATGCGTATCAATCCATTAGTGGGAGCAAATGAAATTATTTTACAGCAAAAAATATGGACCCCATATTATTGATTTTCTTCAAAAGGTTAAGTAGTCAAACCATACAATTTTCTTTCTTTTTTTATATTAGCCTGAGATCTAATCTAGATATTGAACTGTTGTATTTGCTATTCCGTCATGTCATTTATTTGTTATGTTTACTAAAATAAATATACTTAAAATATTTATATTTTAAAATAAGATAGATCAAATAATGAATAAGGTAAATTAGTCAAATTATAATTCTAATCGTCGTTTTCTTAAAAAGCCATGCAAAAGACAACATGACAAGTAAAATGAGCTAAACCGAGAATATTTACCAAAAATTAAAAAATAGTATTTCTTCGTTTAAATAGAAAATCAATTTCTACTTTGTTTCGTTTAAGCATGTAAAATTAATTTAATAATTTGAATTAGAATTATCCAAATCAAAATTTGATAAAAAATAATAAGTATTTTACACCTTTAAATTAATCGAATTAAAATTGAAAGTATCAACTGATGCTTAAATATTGCTATGGTTTTATCTCAAAGAGAGGAAAATAGTTTCCTTTTAAATAAGTCTTCTCTTTTAAAAATATTAATAAATTTTTGCCGATTTTGTATTCGTAGCAAACACTAATATAATAAAGTTTTAGATACGGAGCACAAACTATAATGTTATTGTTGCACCTTATTTTTAACCGAGGCTAAACAAAGCACAACTTATGGAGCTCTGAAATAGTTAATTATGTACAGAGTCGCCACCTAGCATTTAAGGTATACTAGGGTACCTACAAATTATTAATATATGCAGCTTAACATAATCTACGAAAATAAGTGAGATTCTAGGTAAGTGTTCAAATTATTCCGAAGGGAAGGTGTTAGGCATCCTTCAGAATCCACAAATGTGGTTCCCGGCTGGACCAATTTAACTATACGAGGGATGTGTAAAAAGGCTTGATTATTATTTACAAAAATTAGTAGAATTTAGACTAAATAATAACTAATATGACTATTCACATAAATAATCGTGCAATACGTATTTTATACATATGTGATATAATAATTATTTTTTTAAAAAAAGTTATGTGCAACTTAGAAGCTTGGGTATGTGAAAAGGGTATAAGGAATGGACATGAAATTATTTTGCACTCAAGGTGAGTTAACTAATTTAACTAGCTAAGTATGTACGCCTAATCAATTAATTATGAGAGTACATTCTAAAGCCTAAATATTGAGGCAAATCACCCTATTTATTTACTTAAGTGTGCTAAGCTATTGAATTAAAACTCTAGCGAAACATGATAACTATAAGAATATTAGCTACGAAAATAATAACTGCCTAATATTGATTTGTCTAAAACACATAAAATTTAAATCACCTAAGCAGATCATAAATAAATACCATCAACCTGCACCCTAAAAAAGTAAAGTTTCACTATATTTTATGCTTGTATAATTTAATAATGTAAAAAATATATATATAAACAGAGAATTTAAGAAGCTATTTAAACTTCTTTTGAGTGTCATCTTCAAAAAGTAACTCCGGATACCTGCATGAGACTTAATAAAAATGTTAGTAAGAAAATAAATAACTATCGGATGAATTAAAGAAATAATGAATAAACTTAAAATAAAAAACCCGTCTTTGTACATGGAAGGCCTTGGAAATCGACGAAAATTTCTTCATCGGCCAATTTTTTATTTTCAAGAATAGACGTTATACACCGCTGCTACTTGTAGATAGAGAAGCAGATATAAAATTCAACGCATATAATAGCTTGAATCCTGATATGTCACAAATAAAGCCATAACAGCTCAGAAAAGATACAGTATAAAAAAAATAAAAAAAGGTACTAAAATTAATGAAGTGACATTTTCCAGAAAGTTAACATAGTCATGACTCTTCAATTTCTAGTATGGAGCCTCACAGAAATCGGCTACATGCATGTTATAGAGCCAAACATGCTAACAATGAAAGCAAAGAATAAATGTTGCTGATATGTTAATGCAGCAAATGATCCTTCCATTTTTAGGGAATCTCATCAATGAAATCATCTATTGGCATTTCTTTACATAACCCCATTTTGCCAGAGAATAACAGAAGCATACAATGGTAAAACTAAAGCAAATCACACCCATTAATCATACACAATAGCAAGACGAAACATTAACGATTAAAATAGAACGGAACGGACAAAATCAATCAAGAAGACAAAAAAAAGCTCAGTATATTGTTGTTGATGGCATTTCCGATCAGATCCGAAGCAAGAAACAGAGGGAGTTGTGAGTTAGTGAAATCGAAATAAAACAAAGAAAAGAGCTAGAAGAGAAGAACAAAGTCGTCAATGGCTATTTTCCGATGACGTGGTGGTTCTTGGTCATTGGTGGCTGGATTTCGCCGTGGTGTTGGTCGGCTGCTCCAGTTCATCGGAGCTAGATGCTCCTCGCCGGAGCAGCGAAGAAGATGGAATGGGGCTGTTTGGTAAAGGTGTGGTGAGGAGGATGAAAAAGGAGGTGTGGGGGGTGATTTAGGTGCGTCGCCGGAGCTCCGAGCTCCGGCGTGGAGAGGCGGCGGCGGCGGTTTTGTAAGAGAGAAGGGAGAGAAAGGAAATATTAGGTTTAGGATAAAAAAATCTGATGTGAGGGGAGAGAAAAAAAGTGTTTAGGTTTTCTTTTTTTTAGAAGAGAGAGGGAGAAGCAAAAATCTATCTTGTGTGTGTATGTCCCCCTTTTCCTTATAACGTGAACAAACCCTACTTTTTGACCAAAATAAATAAATAAATAATGAAGCCATACCCCTTTGTCCCCAACCCATCACCTCAATTAATTTTTTTTTAAAAAAGTGACGAGACCTTGACTTGATCGAATTTTACTCTGCATAAAAAAAACAATTAGTTACTCCGTTTTTCTCTGCACTGTCGAGCTGTACTAAAATATAGTTAATTAATACATGTATAAATAATAATGTAAGTATAAAATATAAATATTAATGTGTAAGATATGAAAAGGTATCGCTATAAAATTAAGAAACAATTACTGATTGCACAAAAAAATGGTAGTATTGCGCTATACATGTGCAAAATAATGATTCTTGAAAAATGACAATAAAAAGAGAAAATTCCTAAAATAAGGATAATCATCAATAAATTATTAAAAAAATGTAAAAATGTGTAAAAATGTATTTCGTGCTCTTTAACGAATCAGGGCCCCCCAAAACGTTAATTTTAAGCACGTCGAGCCAAAATTAGGTGTCAACAGTTATATTAGTCGTGTTTTGAACATAGTATATATATATATATATATATATATATATATATATATATATATATATATATATATATATATATATATATATTATCCAAACACAACTACATACACATAGATACACTATAATCTAAAGTGTTGGGCCCATTAGGCCGTCTAGTATACCTATAAATAGGACTTTCACTTGTATATCTGAGCAGCCAATACTGACTGAAAAATAGACGATTATTGATTATTCTCTACTTATTATCATTATCATTATTCTTTTATCACCAAGTTCTTATTCATTTTGGGGAACGGAGAAATTCATCACTGTTGCTCATCTACAATTGGCATAAGTTTACCTTTTACTTTGATTTACTTATTCTTTATTAACCTTTAAATAACTTGCATGTGTTAATTCTAACATCTGTATCAAATTACTATCGACTGTGGTTAACCTTAGAACAAATTCAACTATTTGGGTAAAATACGAATTTTGACTCAAACAGTTTGGCGCCGTCTGTGGGAATTCTACAGTTGACTTTGTAGTTTGATCTCTGTTTACGCAAGCGTTGTTACTTTGGTATTTTCTTCTGTTTTTGCATTCAGATATGACAGAAGCCACATCTACACCACTCATTGACGGAAACAAAAACGTCAATGAAGAGGGACTAGTTGACATAACTAACGGATCAACAGGAGAAACATTGACGTTGGATCTGTTGACACCCAATTTTGTCCCTCCTTTATTCCGATTCATTCTTTTTCCGGAGTTTCTAATACTTTAAATATCTTATTTTCACTATCACTACGTTACTATTATTATTATTATTATTATTATTATTATTATTATTATTATTATTATTATTATTATTATTATTATTATTATTATGATTTAAATATTATTACTTATTAATACCTCGTGCGTTGCTACCTATGTAGTTTATATATTAATCGTAAAACTAACCTAGACAATATCTCTACTTTATTGTTACCTTATCTATATATTTACAATTTCTCTATTATTAGTAAATTTATAACATTAAATTATAGCTTATTACTATTAATTATCTAATTGCATGTTTATTCCAAAAAGAAAGGACTAAAACTCGGATCCCACCAGCCCACACTTTAAATCCATTACCATTGATCCCATTATCCCTTCCACCAGCCCACACTTTAAATCCATTACCCTTCAGCCCATTATCCCTTCCGATCCGGCTCGTTATTTCAACCCGAAACCGACCCTGCCCACTTTCTTTTAAAGACCTGTGCGTCGTCTAAAACCCAAAGAAAAGGAAAAACCTAAAGGAAATCAACGCGCCGCACAACCCTTCTTTCTCTTTTCTCCCTTCGCCATTTTTGGCTACAATACAACCCTCTTTCACCATCCCAGACCTCGCCACTCCATTTTCGTGCAATACTTGCTGCTCTCCTCTTCTATTTTAAACAAAATCCAAGCTTTCTTTCTCTCCAACTCAGACCGTGTCCCTCCAATTTAGAGTAAGCATCTCACTTTTTCACCTTTTCTATCCTCTTCTCTTTGTCACGAGACTCGGTCAACAAAGACATACCACAAGAAGCCAAGAGGACTTTTCAGAGTCTGAGCATAAGATTCGTTCACGGGTTGATTCAAACGGATTTTTTTTAGCTTTTGTTTGGAGCCAAGAGTCTAAGAATTCAAAAATTGGAAACCCTAGTCACTTCGCCTATAAATATTATCTTAAGAGCTCAGCCGCAGGAGCAGGAGAGTGATACCAATCCCTGCTCTCTACTTTTAGTATCTGATTCGATTCATCAAAAAAAAAAAAAAAAGGAATACGAAACTTTAGTTCGCTAAAATCCTCAGTACTTTCATTCAAACTCATTTGGCTCAAGGTTCGGGTCTATTCATAACGAGAGAGTAGATTCGACGCCAACGACGTTTCAGTTCACTGCACCAACAAAAGGTAATATCTGAGACCATTGCATTTTTAGTTCCTGAAATATATAGTAGTAATGCTTATTTGACTTGTTGGAAGCCATGGTTTAGGATTTTGTTTCATCATGTTTAGGTTTGTTTGGTTCTCTGTTTTGTTTAGCCAGTCGCTTATGTCAAAATATTATGTCGAAGTTCTGGTTCAGAGTCATTTTCATGTAATCATGATATTAAGATCTAAGTAATAGCCTGTTGGATATCGTTGTAATTGTCTTATACATCGGTTCCAGGAATACTCTGTTTTGGTCTTGAGAATAGGATACTGGAGTCTTTAAACACTCCATTTTTTTAGCTTTGTTAAAATCGTTCAAGTATGCAACTAATTGTTTTTCTCAAGTTGGTCTTCTTTACATGTCTAGTTGATCTGTTTTTTCAGTTTAAGCTATTCTCCAGTTTTTTCCTTCAGTTACTGTGTTATGAACTAAATATATATTCTTGTATCTGTTTTTTTTTTTTAGTTTAAGCTAGTCTCCAGTTGTTCCTTCAGTTACTGTGTTATGAACTAAATATATATATATATTTGTGTATTATTTGCCAGAAAATAGTGAGTTCTGTTCATTTAAGTTCAGTTAGGTGTTTAAGATTTTCATTTAAGATAACTAAGTCTAGTATAATTTGTTGATCCTGTTGGTTGTTGGATCCTGTAATTCCTCCCTGTTAGAAGAGATGTTAGCATAACTGACTGTTGTTTCCTAGTTATAAAACCTGAACCATTCTTTATTTTCAAATTGATCCTGAGTTGTATGTTCAAATTCTTTCCTTAAACTTTGGGTCATAATCTTGTTCAGTTCTGTTTATTCAATGTGTGATTAACTCATGATCAAATTGTGATGAGATTAGTGTGAAGTTTTTATTAGATATAGCTACATGTATCCTGGTACATCTTTGTTTGACTTAAGGATAAAGAATCAGTCCCAAGCTATGTTTACAGTCATGTTCTATGTTGAGCTTCCCATGTGTTAAATATCTAGTCTTGTTCGAAAAGTGTTGCTTCTAATAACTTTATCGCCCACTGTATCTGCTTGATTGATTAACTTGGTGACATAGCAAGATTTTGGGCTGCTGAACAATATATATGCTCAGCCCATTTGATTACCCATTTGCATAATCTGTTGGGCCTATCCCCTTAAGATACATGTATAGCTTTGTTTGCTTTGTGTCTTGGCCTTTTTCCTTCTTTGTGGGCGTCTAAATTCTAATGTGGGCTTGCTGTCCCTGATGTTTTAGCTATTTATAACCCGGATTGGGTTGTGTTATGTGAAATCCATACTTATGTAGTTATACTAAAATTCATCTTAAGTGCGCGTTTAAGATTTTGATATCCTTTTGCAAATCCCCTTGTCACTAATCTTTATTTCTCCTTCTCTTTACATGTACACTTTGAGAGCAAAATGGAGTCTTTATGAAAGACTCTTGCCACCGCAGGCAGTCTCGCTTTGAGACTTAATGTTCATTGCCGCTAGACCCGAAATCAGCATTCTTCTTCACTCATCTTTATTCCTGTCTCTCGCCAAAAGGAAGGGAGAGGCTGGGAAAAGTAGTAAATATTCCGTCATGGCCTACTTTCTGTTGCTTATTATAGGAGAAGGGTTATCTCTTGTTGTCTCTTTTGTGTTTGCCATGAGTGTTATGTCTGTTGGTGGTGATTTATTTCTTTATAAGAATCTGAACATTTAGCCTTGTTTGATCATTCAGATTAACCTCTAGTTAATAATCCAAGCATTTACTAAAAACTTATATTATGTCATCTGTTAATACCGATTAAAGATATTAGTATGCGGGCTGTTGAGATTAAGGGTTAACATTTTTCTAAGAAACTAGCTCTTAAAACTTTCTTTAAAATTGGAACTCATGTTTAGCCACAAATTTCTTCAACGGGTAAAAAAAAACAAATCAAAAAAAAAAATGAATGACTTTAGTAGTTTAGCTCTGTTAGTATTGAATTTGTTAAGCACCTTTGGTCAAAAAATGGCTTTTAATTTGAGTCGAAATCCAAGTCCAAATCTTTAAGTTTAGTAAATTGAATGATTCATTTATGTAGCATGTTTTAAAACCAATGTAAGTCCAACTATGTGTCCAGAGGTTTCAATTCTACTATGGCTTCTTTGTTTTAATCATGTTCTTTTTGACTAAATGCTCTGAAGGGTAATTCTTTTAAACCAAACGTTTTAAGCTTTCGGTGTGATCATAACTGATACTCTCCTTTTCTCAAATCGAGTCTTTAAATATCATTTATTACCGTTATTTTTTTAATTTTCTTAAAATCAAATAGAGTCATAATTAATTAACATAAGTCCGGTCGGTTAACCATTTATAAATGAATCTTAAAGGGTGCTTAATACCTTCCCTTTAGATTAATTGAACTCTTACCCAGAATTTTAAGTTAGTAGACCTTAAAACGGAGTTAACTTTAAAAAATAACTTTAATGAACTTTAGGTGTCCTAATTCACCATAAATAATTAGGTGGCGACTCCCTAACTTTAAATAACCCCGGAATTACCGGAATGTTGTAAACTATTTTGACTTCGGTTAAAATAAGGTATAACAGGATCCACATAACACTTCAATCCCGATGAGTTCGAAAGCGAAGAAAAGCAAGACTTTGTATAAATGAGTAGAATCGACAAACAAGACTATACTCCACACTTAAAAAAAAAGAATTAGGAATGCTGAAAGTACCGAGTGACACCTAAGACCAATATTGGTGAAACTCCCATTTCTTTGGTTAATGAAGTCAAGCATAAGATACGCTAACGCCATTGAGGAAGATAACGGCGAAGCCGTTGAAGAAAGCACCATGAAATGGCCTTGAAAGCGGAAAGATACTACAACAATAAGGCTTAAATACGAAAACACAAATTCGGGGATTTGGTTTTACGATCGGTGACCCCAACAACCACGATTCCGAATTAAGACAATTTAGGAGCAAATGGGAAGTTCATCGCCAACAATTGCAACATAAGCAATTTGAAGCTAAATCATTCCTAACGCAAAGATACATTCTTCGAACTGTACCCGTTACTCGGGTTTAATCACGATTGGGTTTTACCGAGAAGAGGCAGTAAGAAGGATATACGGGAATGGTATGCATGCTACATTGTTTGAATATTCATACTTCACACCCAAAAAATGGGGGAACTATGAATAGGGACTGTCAGTCTGTATGTATACACTAGGGACTGCTAGTCATCCCGATAAAATTGCAAATTACTCAAAATTACAGTACCTTTGTCTCGGTATGATTTCAAAGTCGCACATCGGTGAACATTGCACAAACATGATCCCGATTCATGCAGCGATTATATCAACCATAACTCCAGTTATTTAAATAAATCTACTATATGATCATATATTTCTCAAGGAAAATTCAATTCCACTTTATTGTTTAAAGAAACAATGAAAATGAGAAAACACACTCGTAAAATGATTCAGGCAAAAGGTTTATTCAAAACAGGGAAAGTACAATAGAAGGATACTCAGAAATACTAAAAGTATACATGGATCAACTCTTCTACTTAAAGATAGCAGGAATCTAAGAATCAGCAATGGTGATCGTTAATTGCAGGAATCTAAGAATCAGCAATGGTGATCATTGATAGTAGGAATCTAAGAATCCACAATGGTGACCAAGATTAGAATTATCAGATGGCACCGCAAACAAATCAGCACACACTTTTTCAAGATTCTTAACGTTCTTGGAGGAGAGAGTGATTCTAATCTTGGGAATCTTCTCTGGAATCTTCCAAGTCTTTAAGAGATGCCAATGCAATTTGAAACTCATTGGTAGCATCTTTAAGAGATGCGGTCAAATTAAAACTTGGAGTGAGAGCTTCCTCAAAAGCCTCTTTCCGAGATTTAAGGATGTCCACATCACGTTAAAGGCGCAATAACTTACACCGAGAGTAGCAACATTCACGAGAAGCTTCAACACTTTTAAACTGATCTTGAAGGTCCGCATAGGATGTGCCCAATACTTGCATTGCATTATCCCGATGCTGTAACGCACGAACATCATCCTTTAGGCGCAACATCAAAGTAGCTTCAATAAAGTCAGAGTCCTGAAGGTCAGACTTAAGTTTTTTATTTTTATCTTAAGCTGTTCGTTTTATTTTCTCGTTTTAGCAACATGTGATGAAGGATCCGCAATAAGGGCGTGACTTTATAGAAGCATCTCGGATAGGTGACCCAAGGATAACTCTGCATTACTATGGGACGTTCTTGGTAATGGGAAGGATCCTGAAAAGCTTTCTTGTTGGAAATGGTTAACACTCTTCAGAAATGCTTCTCTTACCGATATCTTGGGATTAGGCAGAGGAGGAGCAACAAAATGACGAATATCAGCTAGAACCTCCTCGTCATCATCCTCTAATATGATTACATCCCTCTTTCATTTTCTATTTGAAGGTCCAGGCCTTTCTAGAGGAAAACCTAAGAGAAGAAGCCTTAAAATTCTCCAAGAACGTATAACATCCCGAAAGGCTCCCAAAAAACCCATGATCTAATCAAGAATATCTGTAATCTCATTCGAATTAGGAGGATTCGGAGTTGGGTTCCATGTCTCCGGGAAAACATCATCGGAGAGGAGATAGAGTAGTTTTGTTCTAATTTTGACAAATCGCTTCAATCGATCCACGTCGTCGGAATTGATAGAGTTGATTAGGTTACGTTCTCCACGGGGAAACAAATGAATCAAGCCACCCCCGAAAACAAAAGGGATGTATAGATAGATCAGATAATCCAAGATAAAAGGAAGATTAGCCTTAATGGCTAAAAACTGGAGGCAATAAAATAATCGCCAGGTATCAGGAGCAATTTGGCCAACACACACATTGTATCGGCGACAAAATTCCTCAATAACAAGAGGAAGGGGTAACAAAAACCCAATAAGAAAAGGAAAAATAGGCATTAGAGTAAAACCATCAACATGATTATGGATTTTTGTCCCGTTGTCAACAGCTAAAATGACATCAGGACCCAAACCACACTCGTGAAGCGATATCTTCAGGAGCAATAGAGGAGTCAATATTCTCTACGGGAGAGGAGTGGTGGAAATTTTCAAAATCATTAGAATAATCAGAATAAGTTGGAAGAAAGACATTAGCAAGAGTCTCCAATTCAAAAGGATTGGATGGAATTTTAGAAGGATTTTTGTCAGAAGAAGAAGACATGGTTTCAGAAAAGGTATGAAAAGATTGCAGAGAATAATTCTTTCTTTAAACGATTTATGAAAGGAAAGAAGATTATGAGATATTTGATCAATGATTCACTTCCTTATATAAGTTCAAAATAGGAATACGAAGGATTGGAACTGACGATTACAATAAAAAGCAGCCTTTACGGCAAGTAAGTATGAGACGTTATGCGAATTGAAGAGGCTCATCGGAAAACTAAACTGTCTTATCAGTCTTAGCTATATCCTATTTTCCCGCCAAAACTCAGGTGAATCCACGGGAACCGAACCGTTTCGCCGAGAAGAAGAAGGGATTATATACATACATGACAACAGTTCATGTAACAAACATAAATGCGAAATGTACAACGCCATAACGAAAAAACATTGAGTACAAGCGTTACAAAAATTATTCATTATGAAAGAATCTTGCAATTTAATTGCATGATGCCCCTTCAAATACCAAATACGACAAAAGATTCGGATCTTTTGATATTCCCGAATTAGTTAGTATCATGTTTTTGAATTTCGATTCAAACACCTAAACTAGGGACTAACGGGATTACATCAGTGAGACACTATTTCCAATATCCATAGAGGAAATATTTATCTCTAAATATATGGAGATGCCGGGCATGGATAAGCTCCATTTGCCGAAATCATCAACAACTTAAGATATTTTTGCCTTTTGTAATTTAAATTACTTTGTGATTAAGTGGCAAGTAGATTATTTAAACTTTCTTTTTCACAAAGTAGAACAAATCTTTCATTATAAGTGAGGCCCTCTTTTTCGGCATTACCAGTGAAAGAATTTATTCATAATGAGTAAGATGCCCAAACCATCTTCCCAAATATATTTGTAGCAAAATTACAAATCTTCTTACAAGTATTCCGAGGTCAGAATTCTGAAACGGATTGATCAGCCAGGAAAGGTTCTAAACAAAGAAATCTTACAAGAGATTTATCATAAAAAGGGAAAGACGAAATATGGATAAGCAAAAGCTTCATTCATTACAAAGTCAACACAAAACAAAACTCTTACAAAGCAATCGCCAAACCCAAGCGGAGCAAAAGTAAGAGAAACAATCAAACATTGGAGGGAACAGAAATACAGAAGCCTCTGAAATGATCTGAATATGATCATCATCGAATGGAACCTTCTTTTCAAAAATCAAATCATCACCTACATCCCCGAAATCACTTTCCTCCTCAACCTCCTCTTTATCATTTTCTTCTTCGGCAATCAAACTTCCAAACATGTCACTGAGAAGATCACGAGCGTCCTTTAGTTTTTGCTCAGCAATAACGAGGGCGTTGGCATGATCAAATGAGGAAAGATAAAGGCCTTTAATAAAATTGAAGCGAGTTTCAAGAACAGCCAGGTTAACAACATGTTGCTTTACTACGGCATGGGCTTCTTCCAATCGCTTGGCCTTCTGCTTATACTTGTCTTTCCGGTACATGCGTTTCCTCCCATGCTCCGGCAGATCTTCTAATTTTCTCAAGATTTTAGTAATAAATCTATCTTTTTTCTCCAATGAAGCTTTCATCTCGAAATCTTTCTCAGTATACTTCTCCTCAATTGCAACTATGTCCCTCTTACTTTGATTTAAATCAATAAAAGCTCTAGTTAGATCCCCGGGATCTTGAATGCTTTTAACTTGTAATGATTGAAATTTTGTATCAAGCTCGGCGAATTCGGCATTTCGAGAAGACAAACTATCTCGGAGATTCTAGATTTCCTCGCTTGCTTTTTCAAATTTGGCCTCCGTTTGCATAAGATTCACCCTCAAATTGCCAATGGTTGTATCCTTCTCGAAGATCTCTCCTTTCAGTTTTGGAAGATCAAATACCTGATCTTGAAGACGACTTCAACTCCACTTTATACACATTGGCCTCTACTTTGGCTTCTTTCAATTCCTCATCGGAGCAAGATTGGTTTACTTTTAAAGCTAACAACTCTTGAATTAGAGCGACATTGTCCTCATTGAGTTTATCAATATGTTTGGACTCGCCCTCAAAGCGCTCAAGACTTCCCGCCAAATAAGTCTGAACCTGCAAGCAGATTATCAAAAGTTATAACGTATGAGGAAAATTTAGTGGAGGAAAATCTATAGAGAAAGATGAAAAGAAACATACCTGGATCATAAGCCCAAAAGCAATTATGTTCATCTGATATGTAGGCATATCCTTTAGAACGACATGTTCTTTTTGTCATATGAAATTATTAGCAAAGGTGCTCATCACATGAAGATTAGCCAATAAATTTGCCTCATCAGATAAATTGAAAGATTGATTATGGTTAACAGTAAGAGGAACAAAAAACTGCATCCACTTGACTGCGGGATCATCAACCCGAAGAGCTTCATCACCAGTATCAGCTTCATGTGAATCCTCTTGAACAAGTCCTTTTCCTTCTGCGTGATCAGAAGATCGACCTGAAGGAGTTGCAGTATCGCACGGGAAGGTGTCAACTTTAGGAGAACTTCAGCCTCTTCCCAAGAGGCATCAACTTTGGGAACATCGGCAATAACCAACCCGACAACGTCAGTCTCGGTTATATTAGCGGCAGCGATTGTGCTTTGGAAAGGTACCTCAGAAGGTGCCTCATCATCAATAATCACCACCTCAGGGAGAGTAGCCAAAGGATCTTTTTCCTGAGAAGGAACTTCAAGGATGCCAGTTAAATCTTCAGAATCCTTCATCGGAGATACCTCTGAGACATTTGTCATATCAATAAGAGAAAGGTTAGTTCTTCTTCTTTTCCTCAAAATTAAAGGCGATTATTCCTCGAAATCTGTACTTTCAGTGCTACGCATACCTTCAGTCTTGTCAATCACGGAAAGACCAGAAGAAGATTGCTTCTTCAATCTCCCCCTCTTGAGAACAAATTTACCAACATTCTTTGAACCTTCCGCCTCACGACCTCTTTCTAACAATAGAACGGATATTATATAATGCCGAGTCGTCATCATTTGGAAGAATCAAAGCTCTTGATGATGTTCTCCTTTTACTAGAACGACCTGACAAAATAAAGACAATGAGGATAATTGTGATCAGGAAAAGAAGATTTATAAGAATAAATACCTTTATTCTTTCCGGATTCGTCCAAAGCATGAATGCCCCATTGCACAGCCATTGATTCCCAAGTTTTAGCACTTGCCGAGAATCGGATTATTGTTTCTGTTAATGCACGAATATTCTCCAGAATATTCAACTCGGGATTAAAAGTTCTTGAATTCCATTTCTCCGGAAAGGACTCGGCATCACTACTCGCTAATTGGTGAGTAGGAATAAACACAAACTCATTAAATCATAAATAGTCATGGCTATCCTCAGGGTCATCGAACAACTTATTCAGGCCCCTGGCCTTAAACATTATCATAGAGCCCCTTATAAAACGAAGGGAGTTTAGATATAAAATATGATCTAAGGTAAGTTGTACGTTGGCAAGTCGAGCAACGTGTTGATATAATTGAATCAAATGTCAAACTCCGGGAGTGAGTTGCGCTACACAAATTTGAAGACGGCGACATAATTGATCAGTCAACGGAGTTCATGGTAAATTAAACCCAATAGTGAAGGGGTAGATGTACACTGCAGAAGCCCAGGCAAATGAGAAGTGGCGGGTCTATCTGGTTCAGGAACAATAACCTCCACACCATGATCCTTCCAATGACATCTTTCAATTACAGAAGGAACAAGGTCTTTGGTAATATGGGACTTCGGAAACCGTAGTCATTCTCTCCACATCAGTTTCATGTTCATTTGTAATCTTTAAATCAGTAGTGTGAGTAGGATTTTTGGGTAGCACATTATCAACAGAAGGAAGATTTACCATTCCAACTTCACCATCACCAGCACCAGAAGATCCGAAGATGAAGGGCTGGGAACAGCAGCAGCAACAATAGCATCGCCCATAACTTTTTTGGGAGGCATTCTATTCTTAGGTTTTTCAGCGCCCACATAGGGAGGAAAAGCGTCAACAATGACAGTCTTTTTTGGTGAAATATTTTGAGAAGATGAAGGAGAAGACATGATTAAGAATTGAAGAAATCGAAGAAGTTGAAGAAGAAGAAAAAGAAGCAAAGGAATTTGAAGTTCAGAGTTTTTGGAGCGAAAAATTTGAGATAAAATAATGAAAAGGTAAAATTTAAACGTTTGTGGAGAAGGTAAAACCGCCATCATTACCTTGGGAAACAACAAGAAAATAAAGGGCACGGTAACGGCCACGTGCCCCACGTCTGACTTCGTCATTTAATGCGAGTCTTTTCAACTTCTGCGGCTATGCCACCTACCCATCACGTCAGTGGGCCACGACCTAACGTCAGTTACAATGTTTCCTATTCCACGACAAGAAGATTCAAATGTCTAATCAAGGGAAGGTTGATGAAAATCGGGAAGACAATTTCTCGGGAACATCTTTGTGATGAACCCGAAAAATTGAGGGACTATCTGTATGGGCGAAAAATCGCACCTAACACGTGGACTAACATGTAATCGACACGTGTCAGTTTACACAATGACGTACAGAGATCTGATGATAATGCCGAGCAAAGCATATATGGAGAGGTAGCAGATATCAAATACTTAGTCAATGAAAAGAACATCAACAGAAACAACATACAAAGACCCTCTTGATTGCGCATTAAATAGAGTTAATGCAGTAACGGAAAAACGGTTTCTAACGGCCAGAATCAATGAATTAAATGAAAATCATTAATTCAACAATTAATGATTGTCGTTACATACACAACGGGAAAAGCACTAAATAGGATCATATACCTATAAATAAGACTTTCACTTGTATATCTAAGCAACCAATACTGACTGAAAATTAGGCGATTATTGATTATTCTCCGCTTATTATCATTATCATTATTCTTTTATCACCAAGTTCTTGTTCATTCTGGGGAACGGAGAAATCCATCACTGTTGTTCATCTACAATTGATATAAGTTTACTTTTTCCTTTTATTTACTTATTCTTTATTAACCTTTAAATAACTTGCATGTGTTAATTCTAACATCTGTATCAAATTACTACCGAATGTGATTAATCTTAGAACAAATTCAACTATTTGGGTAAAATATGAATTTTGACTCAAACAGATTCCTCATAGAAATGCTGTAATCTCATTGCTTAAAACTCCCAAAAACTTGAAAAATAATGGTTGATTCTCGAAAAAAATTGACGATTAACTACACGGCCTTTACTGTGATCGTGGCAAGCCGTGCGTGATCACGTTGAACAACTAGGTTGTGGTACTTTGGCTTGGGTGCGGCGGTTGGGACACGATCGTACATCAATAGCTCACCACTCATCGCGATCGCGCTGCACTTGAGATTTGCCTCTGTTCGCAATTGTTAGTGGTGATCGTTATCCAAAATTCAATCGAGCTCCTCAGGTCTCAATCCAAACCACCGAAACAAGTTCCAAATGGTACACATAACTTGTACAAAGTTTCTAAACATTAAGTGGGTCATAAGTACTCAAAACGAAGAATTGAATTGTGGCAAAAATAGATCATGACATTGATCAACCAACTTCCACTTACTTCATGTGCCACAGCCCACAGTTGCTATGACGACATGATGATATCCATCATCGTAGTACATAAAGTACTCAGCACCAACAACTACGTGCAGAGAAAGAAGAACAAAGCGTTGAATTGACTGATAGGTACAATTTTTTTTTTTTTTTAACTTAAATTATATCTTCAGTACATACGTTTAACAAATTTAAAGACAAAGCTCACCTGGGTCTTCACTATTGCCACACAGTATAGCAATTTACGCTACATAGATATTGCCACACAGTATAGTAATTTATGCTACATAGATCACCTTTCTAGCCAAACAACTTTTGCTTTCATTGTCTCATTACTTTACTTTACTACTATATAGAAATGAGACTTTAGGGTGTACGAACATAACAAAGATTAGTTGTACAGAAAGTAAAGCGGATAGTACTATAAACGTGGGCCCTCTCTTAATGGTGATTAATTATTTTGGTTGTTCTCCTATAAGGCTATAATCCTATAACACTAACACATGTATTATCTCTTAAAACACGTGTACTTTCAAATGTTGCTCTTCTTTCCCTTTCATTTTACCCACCGGTTGCTTCGCTTCTCATCTCTGCAGCTAGAAGTGCTTCCTCTCGTGCTCTCTTATAGCTTCTAAATACCAGGTATGACTTTGATTTAAAATCGACATGTTCTGATACTTTTCTTCTTTTTTCTTTGTTTATCACGTTTGGGATTTTCTTGCATGCAATATCTGACTTATTATGAATTTTCTTACATTTCTCTTTCTAAATGCTTGTAGTATCTGTGATGCCATAAAGTGCTTGATAAAATTTCCATTTGGAAAAGGTTACCTATATCTAAATCTGCATTATTCTCATTTTATTGGGTCAATTTGAAAAGGCGAAAGTCATCTCTTATGAAAGTCATTGCACTGTGAGAATATGATTGTTGGAAAGAATCGGAGAAAGCTTGACCTTTTAAGTTCTATTATTGGGCATTGATGTGCCGATCAGTTTTAAAAGTTGAGTGAAACTATTGAGTATAGGAAGATAAATTGAGAACACAGGCTTAGAAGGGAGATAATAAAATTATTTACAAGAAAGTGCTTCAATAACATTGAACAATTCGGGTGCAAGTGCCTCGATTATGGATTGACATGGACAAAATTGAAAGCCTGATAGCCAATTACAACTTCATTATGATTTAATTAAATTAATATTTTACTTTATCAATCCTATTCGCATGATTCATTTACTTTATAGCATATTCATACACCTTTTTCTTCTCATTTCATCTTTCAGGACATTGAATATACGACAAAGTGGTCCGTCCTTTGAAAGTTGAATTTGTTTTAAAACTATGATTTGTATGTCCTTAAAGTGAGAGTGATGTTCATGTTGATATAGGGGAGTCTTGATGATTTTGCACTAAAGTAAATATAAAACCTCTCATTTGGCAGCATATCTGAGTTGTGGCATAAGCAAATAAATTAGGGATAAGACATCATTACCCCCCTCACCTAGTAGCGTTTTTGCTACGACACACCTTACCTAATGTTTGGTCCTATCACCCCCTAAACTATTTAAAACCGTAATTTTTTACTCCCTAAACGCTGATGCCCACTCTCATATGGGAGAGTGACATACACTCTCCTTGCCACATGTACATTTATTTATTTTATTTTTAAAACAAAAAAATTCAGCTTACGTGTCAATTTTCAAGAATAAAAAAATAAAAATTGATTTTTCTTTTTCTAAATTTATTTTTAAAACCCGTTTTTAAAAAAAAAAAAAATGAAAACGCGAATTAAAAACTGAATTTTCTTTAAAAAAATTATTTTTCAAACCCGTTTTTTTTTTTTTTTTTTTAAAAAACAAACTGAAATAGCAAATTAAAAAACTGATTTTTCTTTTAAAAATTTTATTTTTAAAACCCGTTTTTTTTTAAAAAAAATAATAATAACTGAAAACGCGAATTAAAAAACTGAATTTTCTTTAAAAAAATAAATTTAAAACCCTTTTTTTAAAAATAAAAATTTGAAAATTTGATTTTTTTTTTTAAAACCCATATGTTTTTTTTTTTTAAAACAAAACTAAAAACATGAATTTTTTTTTTAAATATGGAAAAATGGATTTGTTAAAAATATGGAAAGCTTGATTATTTTTTTAAAATGTCTTAAAAGATCTTGATTTTCACGATTTCATTTTCTTAAGACACTTTTATTTTTCAAACGGAAAAGGGCCAAAATTACCCCTGAACTTTGAAAAATAGTTCATACATGCCCTTCGTTATACTTTAGGGCCAATTATACCCTTACCGTTATACTTTGGGCCAAATATACCCTTGAGTATAACGGCGTGCCACGTGTCAAAATCTCAGTGGCCAACTTATTTTCCCTCTTTTATTTTTCATCCGGATGCCTACTCCTTCAGATTCGACCCAATTAATTTATTACCCAACCTGTAAAATAACATATCATACCCAAATAAGCCAAACCTAACCCGTATAACATATCTATAACGCCTCTCTCTCTCTCTCTAAAAAAAAAAACGCAGATCGTCTTTGATGAGTACCCTTTTGCTTATACGCAGATCGTCTTTGATGAGTACCCTTTTGCTTATTTTGTGATTTACTGTTTTTCTTATAGAAAATGGTAATGCAATTGTGATTTAGTGGGTTTTATTGTTACCTTTTTGCTTGGTGATTTAGTGGTTTTTCTCCATACCCCTTTGCTTATTTTGTGATTTGGATTCTGAGTTTTCATATTTTTTGTTTTGGGATGCAGATCGTCTTCAAATGGGTGGAGTAGTTTCCACTATTCCAAGTAGGTTCTCTTCTTTATTTCCTTTTTTTTTTTTTTGTTTCAATATTTTAGTGAAGTGAATAATTACTTGTGTGTTGAAAAACAAAATGATTACTTGTGTCGCTCTTCCTCTAGATTTATTTGTTCCCTTTGTTAAATCTTACCTGGAAATGGAAGCTGCAATACTTATGCTCTGTCTTTAAATCTATTTTTTAAATCTGTTTTAAATCTGTTTTTTTATCTGTTTTTAAATCTGTTTTTTAAATCTGTCTTTTTTTTAAATCTGTTTTGTAAATCTGTTTTTTTAAATCTGTTTTGTAAATCTGTTTTTTTTTTTAAATTTGTTTTTAAAATCTGTTTTTTTATCTTTTTTGTAGATCTGTTTTTTTTAAATCTGTGTAAATATTGAGCATTATTTTTTTTTTAAATCTGATTTTCAGTGAACCTGCTGCAAAGAACCTTCCAGTCTCATTAACAAGCTTAACTTGGCAAGGGAATGATGCAGTTACTACCAGTCAGTTGGAGGCTACAGCTCAAGAGAGGATTGGGAAGTTGAATCCAAGAAGGGGACCTAACAATTGATTTAGCTTTATGAAATGTTATTGTTTTTTGTGAATTATGGTGATGCATTTACTGCTTAAGACAATACTCTTAATTTGCTAATTATGTAATGGTCAAACTAAATGGATGCCACATTATGACTTGGGATGTATTAGTTTTTGGGGTTATAGTGTGGCATCCATACAACTATTGGCTTATTTTGTGTTGTGGTTGACAGTTTCTTTAGCATATTTATGGTGTTTGAAATGTCCAGTTGTTTTGTCGAATTGAATTATGTTTAGTTTGACTGAAATGTGTATGAAGTGTAGTGAATTGAGATGTGCAGAAAGTGTTCACTAAAAACTGAATTGTCTTTGATATTTTCTAAGTAGGTGATTTTCTTTTCCAGTTTGGAACATTCGAGTCAAGGAAACATGGTAGTATCAGTACTTCTGAAAAGATGAAATGCTCTTTGAGACTGCTGCAGGAATGATGAATTTCAAACCAATCATTTTAGCATGGACTTTACTATACCAATATCATTCACTCTTTATCAAGTCCAACAATCAGCAAATATGTTCTAAGTACCTGCAAACATTTTAGAATCTAATATAAATGAAAAAATGGACTAACTAGCTTACATATCAAGACTATACCTTTGTTACACAGAAAGATTAATAGCCCCATGAGTCCAACAGAGAGAAAAAATGAATTTCTTATTAGCAACACTAAATTAGCAAATTTACACATACAATAACAACAACAAACTAGCTTACATATCAAGACTTCAACTCCTAAACAAACACTTCTACTCCTACACATGTCATCTACCAAAACAAGCCTTTCACTTCTATTACTAGACCAAGCATAATTCATCCCAAATTAGCGACAAAAAAATCCAACTAATACGGACAATGAAATCATAAACAACATTTTCAACTTCAACATCTTCTCTTCCAATTCCCTTGATTTTCTCACTTGAGAGTTATTTATAGCCTCCAAGTTATGCACCTTTTTCTTCAAGTTTTCTCTTTCGAGCTTAATCGCATTCAACGACTCTCTTAAATTGTCCATCTTCACCGTAGCCACTTTCAATTTACCCTTCACATCACTTATTTCCAATAAAGCATTGTCTATAAAATTATCTTGCCACTCCCAAAAACCACAATTTTCAGCCTGTCCAAACCAATAAAATACGAAAAAATGATCAACACTTTAATGAAACAACAAAAATAAGACTCTAGACAAATAATTCAATAATAACACTTACCTTAAGTTTAGGAGACTTATAGAATATCCTACCAGGATTTGAAGGTATTTTCGAAGTGAAACAATGAGCAATTTCACCACAGTGACACTTCTTCGTTGAATTACAACTAATTTCGGACATTGTAAGACTTCACTGAAAATCAGATTTAAAAAAAAAAAAAAGCTCCATATTTACACAGATTTAAAAAAAAAAACAGATCTACAAAAAAGATAAAAAAAACAGATTTTAAAAACAGATTTAAAAAAAAACAGATTTACAAAACAGATTTAAAAACAGATACAAAACAGATTTAAAAAAAAAACAGATTTACAAAACAGATTTAAAAACAGATAAAAAAACAGATTTAAAAAAACAGATTTAAAAAAAAAAAACAGATTTAAAAAATAGATTTAAAGACAGAGCATAAGTATTGCAGCTTCCATTTCCAGGTAAGATTTAACAAAGGGAACAAATAAATCTAGAGGAAGAGTGACACAAGTAATCATTTTGTTTTTCAACACACAAGTAATTATTCACTTCACTAAAATATTGAAACAAAAAAAAAGGAAATAAAGAAGAGAACCTACTTGGAATAGTGGAAACTACTTCACCCATTTGAAGACGATCTGCATCCCAAAACAAAAAATATAAAAACTCAGAATCCAATTCACAAAATAAGCAAAGGGGTATGCAGAAAAACCACTAAATCACCAAGAAAAAAGGTAACAATAAAACCCACTAAATCACAATTCCATTACCATTTTCTATAAGAAAAACAGTAAATCACAAAATAAGCAAAAGGATACTCATCAAAGACGATCTGCGTATAAGCAAAAGGGTACTCATCAAAGACGATCTGCGTTTTTTTTTTTTTAGAGAGAGAGAGAGAGGTGTTATAGATATGTTATACGGGTTAGGTTTGGCTTATTTGGGTATGATATGTTATTTTACGGGTTGGGTAATAAATTAATTGGGTCGGATCTGAAGGAGTAGGCATCCGGATGAAAAATAAAAGAGGGAAAATAAGTTGGCCACTGAGATTTTGACACGTGGCACGCCGTTATACTCAAGGGTATATTTGGCCCAAAGTATAACGGTAAGGGTATAATTGGCCCTAAAGTATAACGAAGGGCATGAATGAACTATTTTTCAAAGTTCAGGGGTAATTTTGGCCCTTTTCCGTTTTTCAAATAAAATCTGGAAAAAGTGTTTTTCTTGTCAAAATTTGAAAAAAAAAAAAACTGATTTTTTATAAAATTTTGGAAAAAATAATTATTTTTTTAAAATGTGGAAAACCCGTTTTTAAAACTACATTTATTTTCATATTTAAAAAAAAAATACAGTTTTTTAAGAAAAAAATTAAGTTTTCCCGTTTTTTATGTTTCTCACTCTCTCAAAGAGAGTGAAATACACTCTCCTTGCCACGTCAGCGTTTAGGGGGTAAAATATTACGGTTTTAAATAGTTTAGGGGGGTGATAGGACCAAACATTAGGTAAGGTGTGTCGTAGCAAAAACGATACTAGATGAGGGGGGTAATGATACCTTATCCAAATAAATTATGTTGTCTTGTGCCCTAATCCAACTGTGTTTTCATTAGCTTCATGTCCCTAATTCAACTGTGCATTCGTTAGCTTCATTGGCCTTGAAGAATTCCTTTTTTCATCCCTACACCAAAGCATATCAGAGAAATCATAAAAGTATTTAAGGCATTAGCCCCCCTATGCTACCTAGATCCTTCAATTGCTTACTTGTGTCGAACGGATATGGTACTTCATGCGGTTTTTCTAAATCTAAAACCCAGTAGAAAACTACATGTACCCATAGGGGTAGCTATTAACACTCTTAATCAAATATTTTTCAGTAATACTCTTAGAGTATCTGCTTCTAATGCCCACAACTTAAGAAAAATGACAAAAGAACACTATTTTTTTTTTTCAGTGGGGAAGAGAAGATTTTATTGAGACTAGATATGGACAGTGCAATTTGACAGAGTTTCACGTGGTGGGAGTAGAGGAATCACAGACAATTGCAGAGATAGCACGAGGAAAAGAGGACGAACATGTGGTCTCTACTTTCACATTAAAGTGAAACCTTCTTAATACGTGTCTTGGGTTGGAAAAGTTTATCTTATTAACAGTTTTAAATCACGTTGTAATTATAAGGAAAACCGTTTATACGTCTTTCCACTTATTAAATATGTTCAAAGTTGTTCCCATGAGCTTCCAACATCAGTAGTTCATGATTCTTCTGTCTGTGGCTTAACATTTAAGGAAAGTTTAATTTGTGACAAGATACTAAGTTGTCAAGACTATATCTTTTATGTTATACAGGGGTCAAATTAACTGATTCCTTCCCTCTTTGATAGTTTGATGTCATATAGGCTTTACACGCATAGCTTTGCTTTTGGTGCTGGGATCAAGCTTTTGGTTGGATTGTGATTGTGTTATATAAACTTATTTTCATAGTTAATATACTTACAAAAAAAATTCTACCATTGCTTGCCAGAATTTTAATAATCATCTAAACTGTATCTTGTAGTTGGAAGCTGCTTACGTGCGAAAATGATCAGAAAAGAAACAAAGGCTTTTGAGGTTTGTTCACTCTTATATACATTTCTTTTAGATGTTTATGATTAGTTCATTTGCTTCTTTGTACTTTTTAGTATTTGATATGCTTTCAGAAAGTAGTCTTGATACTAATTTTTTTTTTTTTTTTTTTTTTTTTTTTTTTTTTTTATAGTAGCGAAGAAGAATAAACTGCACGTATAATTGAAAGAGTTTGCTTGAGTACTTCACTGTGAATTATTATGCTTTGAGGTTTTGCTTGTGTTTGAGTCTCATTTTAGTAAAGTTTCAGTAAACTGAAGAGTTTAACCTCTTAGAACTTGATAGTTTTTTTTAGACTTGAAGCTTGAACTTGGCTTTCCTTTTAAGAAATGGGAAACAACACAGGTTGCCTAGAAAAACTTTACAAAGGCAGCTAACAGGAAGACCACAAAATAATTTCATTGTTGCATCTTTTAATCTATTTTTTATTTTGAGCTATGTACGCTTATATTTGTCTTTCCCATTTTTGAAGAAACTAAATTTCATGCCTTGGATGTTTTTGAGCTACATCGTAACCTAATAATACAATTTATAATTGCAGGTTACTCTGTCCATCGTTGAAGTTCTTTCACCCTCAAATGCTTTCATCACATGTATTTGAGATTACAAACGGAAGATAATCTCAGATAAATTTAAAACAAATTTGTATCAGCGTTAGAAGATTAGATTAGTTTCTTAACACTCAGGTTTGTGTAACTATAACTATAGTCATGATACATAGAATATACTTTTGTATATGTTGCTAACTTGCTATAATACATGACAGATGGTATTTGTACACAACTTCTTTTACTAGAATACTTTAGCTAAGCAAGAAAATCATGTTGGGCCCGTGCACCGCACTGGCTTGCCTTGCTAGTTAATAGAAAAGAAATTCTTATCTTCCATTGGTACATCAAACAAGAACAAGAAAAACATAACGGAATCTTCTAATTCATCCATAGATGTTCAGAAAATAATATTCTGAAGGATTAAAAACAATATGTTACAAGACTACATGAATTATACAAAGAACAATTAATTACAGACATGCAGAGGAGAAAATTAATTAACCTTCGGCTAGTTGAGATTTCCATTACTGTTTGGTCTCAGCCACTCAATATCATGTTTTTTTTTCCCTTTCTTACTTTCACGTAAATTTATTTTTGGTTTAATACATTTATAGCCCCTCAAATTTGTCATCAAATTATATCTAGACACTTGAACTACGACTTGTTTCAATTGAACACCTCAAAAATGATTAATATTCTATTAGACACTTCGAGTTCAAATTTTGGAAAATCTTTTTTGCGTGAGTTATCAAGCACCTATTACGTAGCTAAGCTAACCATGTAAAATATGTCACCTACTATAATTATGCAAATGCCTATAATTAAAGGAAGCGGCATATTTTAAGTAGTTAACTTATCAACATAATTGGAGCTTAAAAATACCCGCACAAGCTTTTCCAGAATTTGAGCTTGAAGTGTCTAAACGAAACAGGTTATCATGTATTAAGTTGTTTTATCGAAATATGTCGTAATTTGAGTGTCTAAATAATATTTGGTGACAAATTTAATGGGCAATCGATGTATACGGCCTTAAATTAATTAAGCCGTCATCATTTGGCAAAATTCTTGATAATCAAGTTCCCCGTTACCATCAATGTCATAGACTTCAATCATGGTGACACATTCATCATAAGACTTTGGATCTCCTAAACGACTCAAAACTCTTTGCAAACTTTTAGGTGTAATCCGACCACAACCTTTTTCAAGTTCATACATCTCAAAGGCTGACTTTAAGGATTCATCCTCTTCAGTACTTCCTTCTTTTTGCACCAAAAGTTTCTTAAAATCTTCAAAATCTATATAACCGTCACCGTCAGTATCGAGTTCGTCTATAATTTCTTGAGCATCTTCATGTGACATATGTTCTCCTATTGATCCAAAATATGCTCTTAGCTCGAAAGCCGATATTTTACCTGTTAGAAATGTAACAATAAAATAAATTAGAATCAGTAAAAAACTACGGCAATCTTTTTTATATATGCTGCACATAGTGACATGGCGACATATAATCAAGGATGGTCAGTTATGTTAGGGACAGTGACGGATTTAGGATTTTAAGGTCGTGGGTGCTGACTTCCTGTTAATGTAAAGTTATCTACCGATCATAAAATATAAGAACAAAACTATTTGAACACAATAATTAAAAGAAAATTAATGAAAAAAACATAAAAATAATACTCTCTCCGGATCAAAAAAAGTGTCCACTTATCAAATCAAAAAAGAATTAAATTTTTTTTCCAGCTTTGCCCCTATTAAGTTTTATATGATCAAATCCCAATGTCTATTTAATTAGGGGTAGTTTAGTCAAATTACCTATTTTTGTCTAAGAGTTAGTATTTTTTTAAGAGGTGTGCAAATGGCTAAGTGAACTCTTTTTTTTATCTGCAGGGAGTAAGTTAAAAACTAAACGAAAAAGTGAACAAAGAAAGTAAAAAAAAAAAGGAAGAAGAAGAAGAAGAGTAGATATAATTCTAAACAAGCTGTAGGGAGAAAAAGAAGGGAAAGTTAAGTAATAAAAAGAGAACTGGAGATCTTAAACTTGTGTCACCTGGATTCGAACCGTGACCTTCGCCAACCCTGCCCCTTCAACTCCAGCTCTCAACCAAAGCACCCACCCTGGCTTTTGGTTGATGGGTGCTATCTAGAGCTCATTTGGATTGGCTTATAAGTGGTCAAATCAGCTCATAAGCTGTTTTTTGATTTTTTAAGTGTTTGGCAAAGCAGCTTATAAGCTAAAAAAGTGCTTAGAATAAGTCTCAAAAAAAAAATTGGGGTGACTCAACTTATTTTTTTGGGTTTATAAGCTGTTTTTTTGTCAAACCAGCTTATAAGCCACTTTTGTTAAGCTAAGCCAAACGGGCTCTTAGTATATATATCCAAATTTGAAGAAATTTCTATATAAAAACATATAGTCCGCGTCCGGGTTAATGGGTGCTCGAGCACCCGGAACACTACATGTGGGTCCGCCCCTGGTTAGGGATAAGGATAACTAATGTGTACCCCCTCCTTTACCTGCCTTTGATTTACATACGTTAGGTGAAAAAGAATAGAAATGGTAGGAGTCCTTACTAGATTACTCAGTCTAATTCAAATTCCTTGTAGATTATCATATGTGCACGGTTGTTTTGTATAAATAGGAGAAGTGTGGAACATACATATACAATGAGGCTGTCACGAGCCGAATTCGGACCTAATCAGAACTGATATTCGTTGCCTTAACTGAGCGTACCTTCTAAACTCTTATTTCTGTTTTATCGTGCAAGTCAAATTAAACCATCTCAAATAAAAGAAATTCACTTTCTTTACTAGAAATAAGCTTATTCTAAAATATTCCACATAATTCAAACTTCTGAAATAAAATATCTCCGTCTAAGGACTCCTACTAGTCCTATCCTTTTTCACCTAACGTAGAAAATCAAATGCAGGTACAGGAGGGTCCCTAACAAGTTGAACATCCTTTGTCAGAAAATTATATTGTGTGTATAAAAAATCCAATCAGGTATATAGATAAAAAATTACTATTTGTACACACATATATGTGTGTGTAAATTTGAACACCATTAAGGAAATTCCTTACTTCACCACCGACGGCAAATTTTTCATAGCCATTTCCTTAGGAATTTCTATATTGTAGAGTGAAACGTAACAAATAGAATAAAGTAGAACTAAGAAAAGGTTTTGAGGCATGAAACCAAACTTAAAGAGATATTACTCGTATATTGATTGAAGAAATATATACAAATCTCTTCATGATGCGAGAAAACCTACACATGTATACTGCACATTTTTCATAACCAGAAAGGAATATACGAACAGACATTTCATTTCATACACATGTCAGTTCTATTCAAAATCTAAATTTAATAAATTAGACGTATATTGCAGATATGCAAACTACATTAAAAATTACCATCGTTATCGCTATCAAAATGGCGGAACACTTCTTTAAACTCGTCTTCTCTTGATGAATTTCGTCGTGATATATTTGGTGATGATTTTGGAGTAGTTCTTGGAGAACTTTGGCTTGAATTTGAGTACTTTGATCTAAACCGAGGTAAGATTACCCTAAGGTTTTTATGTGAAGAGACACTAAAAGATTTTGGCAGCCTAATAGATTCCATGAATAAAAGGATATTGACAGTTTTAATTATTAATATGTGGACTCTCAAGCCAAACTAGAAGTATTTAATTTGGTTTTCTGCTTCCTAGCTTGTTGTGATTTGTGACAATTTATATAGACCAGAAAATGTATTGAGATGTGAACTACACCACTACAAGTTGAAAAGTCACTTGTGTAATGTACTTACTATGAAAGTTCCAATCAGATTTCAAAATTGTTTAGCGTCGGTTTGTTTTGTTGTACAGTATAATTTACTAATAAAAAATATGGAAAAAATTACATGGTAAGTGGAGCAACAATGCTATCAAAATTGACCCATTTTTTTAATTCTTACAAAAAATGACCCAATTTTTTTTTTTCTCTCTCTCCCTCCCTCTCTGCCTTTTTATATGTATGTATATGTTAGTATAAGTGTCTGTATATGTTTGTATATGTCTGTATATGTTTGTATCTTTTAGGATATTTTTTGTAATGTAAGTTTTGGACTATTTTTTGCAATTTAAGTGACCAACTTGTATATTTCTGAAATTTTCCCAAAAATATATGTATTTTTTTGTGCATGATGGAATGTCGAGTAATAATATGTTCGAAACCACACGAATAAGAGTAAATAAAAACAAAACGATCCTTAAAGTAAATAATAATCCACGCATAACAACCTCAACATGTTTATCCACCGCGTAACAGTATTCACTATATGAATAATTCTCGAAGTATAATCTATAATAAGTGAACCAAACAACCACTTGAGTAGTGGAGGATCTAGAGTTATATCTAGGCTTAGAGGAACCCAATAACCTTTGTTCAAACATTCTATATGTATTAAAATATATATTAAGCTAGTTATTATTTTATATTAACTTGAAGTTATTATACGAATTCATAAACTTTAAATTCTTGATCTATCTCTGCTCTTGAGGTCTTGAAATTGACTCTTCGAAGTGTCTTCATTTTTAAGATCAATTGGTGAGTAAAATGCTCGGTTATTTCGCTAAAAGGAAAAGGAAAAGATATTTAAAAAGGAGAAAAAAGTAGATGATGTTAAGTAATGTCTCAACTCCCAAGGAAAGTGGGCTGTGGAATTTTCTGAGAAATTGAAAGGCATGATAAAGGAGGAGACAATACTAGAAATAATATTGACGAAGAGGAAATTGCATAGGAAGCTTCCTTTGGGCCACTAAGAATTGACCTTGCACTGCTCTCTTTGTTGGTATGCTACGTACAAATGTACCAACCCTGCTAAAAATAATGAATCGGATGTGGATTCAGAATTTAAAGTTTATAATGAATTCAGGATTTCAGTCCTTTTAAGTCACTGAGTTCCAGATTAATAATTTATATGTATTTGAATGAATTTCTTAAGACAAATACAGTATTTGAATCAAGGCGACTGAGTTTGACTGAACTCATACCTTTATCTGTAGCTCCGCCGCCCCGACAATGTACTACTCCTAATAAACAGCTTATCTGGTAAAATCATAAGAAAAATGTTTTCCTGTTCTTTAACTTGCCATTAGCATCGAAGAACATGTATATATTAAGACGTATTTTTGACTTGTTAGATATCATGAGCTGGCGCAAACGCAAGAAAATGACTTCTTGAGTAATTATCTTAGATAGCCTCATACATTTATGTAAAGCTTCACAGGTTTCATTGCTTTCAGAATGAATGGTTTGTTGCCTAACGTGATAGTGGTTGAAGCCAACACGTTATAACATATTGTACGGCGAGTCATCAAGGACTTCGTCTGCTCTGATATCATACTAAAAGCCTGTTTGGCCAAGCTTATTTTTCCCCCAAAAGTATAAAAAAATTTCAATAAGTGCTTATTTGAAAAAAAATGAGGTGTTTGGCCAAGCTTTTGGGAGAAAATAAGTGCTTTTGGGGAGTAGCAGAAGCAGTTTTTCAGAAGCTAAAAAAAACAGTTTTTGCCCGAAAGCACTTTTTTGAAAAGTACTTTTGAGAAAAATACAAATAAAAGCACTTTTTAAAAGCTTGGTCAAACACTAATGAATGCTCAAAAGTATTTTTTTAATTAATTGGTCAAACACAAACTGTTTTTCGCTAAAAGTGCTTTTTTGAAAAGTACTTTTAAAAAAAATACTTTTTAAAATAAGCAAATTTTAAAAGTTTGGCCAAACAGGCTATAAATTATGCAAAATAATATTACATGTAGTAATTAATTTAAGCTATTATAAATATCGAACAGTTTAAAATAATATAAATATGACACTTTGATTTATTGATATAGAATATACAAAAATGCATATATACTGAATAGTTTAAAGTGCTATCATAAAAGAAATTTCTAGGAAAGGAATAAAACAAGAGAAGGTTACGATAGACATGCATGGAGCACGGGAATATAGACATGACAAAATTCTAGTGGACAACTTGAAATGAATTGATTAGATTTAAATGGAAAAACATACTTTTCTTTAAGAATTTTAAGTAGATATGCTTCAAACAAAAACTTTCACTTTGTATCAATTAGCATTGGGCTTTTTGCTACACCCATATATATCTGTCGGTTAAAAAGGATTCTTGTTATTCGCTTCCGAGGTTACAGTCTATGGTGATTCATTAACTTCCATAGACCATAGTATTTAATAATTCATTCTTGGTTAGTGGAAAGTGGTTGGTACTTGGTAGTTAGTGGTCGTTTGGTTTGAGGTCAAAATAGTCCCAGGATTACAATCCCGGGACTAATTTATACCATCTGTTGGTATTATTTTATACCATTTGAAAGATGGTATAAAATAATACCAGTATAAGTGGGTTAAGAAGGTATAAGTTGAGTTATTCCAGCACTAATTTTTATACCACGTTTGGTACAAGGTATAAAATAATCTCGGGATAAATCTATACCTTATACCAAACGTGTTATAAAAATTAGTACCGGTATAGAATTATTCCTCTTCATTTTTCATTGTCTCCATTTCACCGAGTTCTTACTTAAAAATGTATCTCATGTAAAAATTAATAATTTAAATTTAATGAGTTAAAGTTAGGCCTTAATCATATTAAGATAACAGATATATTATATATTTGCTCCATAATATATGGCAATCCTACAATTCTAGCTATTAAACTTATTGTTGTTATAGTTCCATTTACATTTGTTAAAATATTAAAAAATCTGATTGCTACATTATGTATCATACCTGCACGACTGCAAAAAAGAAATACAAATTCTAGTATATTATTTTTAAGCGGGAGATCCAAAGGCCAATAACAATGTGATATTCCATAGATAAACAAGAAATCGAAGTCTCTCTTTTTATTTATGATGTACAGGCTTGAATTCACCTTCACTTTAGGAAATGATTTATTTCTCTTCAAAGTAGGTGTTCGCTCCGCAAAACGAACAGGTCGAGATGCAACGTCAATCACATTGGGTGAGGCCATTCTCCCAGAGTAGAGTTTGAAGCTAGGATCAGAACTTTAGACGGGGGCCTCTGTCAGTAAAGCTGAAGCAGTCTCATTAATCCACCATCGACATACTACTAAAGAGAACGGCTAATCCAACTACAGAACTGATACAAAAACATAAACATAAAAAATACTGCACAGAAGGCTGTTAGGTGTGGAATTGGCCAAACAAGTCAATTCTTTTGTTCACATAGTCGTGATGTAAGCGCTTACCTCATAATAGTTGTGATGTAAGCGCTTACCTCATCATAGGAAATTCATTCCTATAAATAGGTAGCTTATGGTTCATTTGTAAGATATCATTAAGATCATTTGCTATAC
Organism: Lycium barbarum; assembly: GCF_019175385.1. Classification (NCBI taxonomy): domain Eukaryota; kingdom Viridiplantae; phylum Streptophyta; class Magnoliopsida; order Solanales; family Solanaceae; genus Lycium; species Lycium barbarum. The sequence continues at coordinate 102,090,598 of NC_083347.1, read as the reverse complement.
ACATCCCAAGAGAGAAAAAATCTAAGAGAAATACTCTTAGTGAAAGGCCTAAGTAAGAGAAGGTCTTTGAGAGAATTTTCTGTGGTAAAATTCTTGAGTGTAATTGGGATTGGGGTTGTGAGGTTGAGTGTTGTAAACACTTGTAATATTTCTTCTTTAATAAGATCTGCAGCAGCAACGTGGACGTAGCTCTCACATTGAGGGTGAACCACTATAAATCTGTGTGTGCTATTTATTCTTCGCTTACATCACGGCGTAAGTGGGTTCTGTCTAAGGAGGTTGGTATTTAAGTGGTCCAGCTGTGACCCTCCAATCTTTCCTGGGAACCTGCTTACAAAGGTCGGATTTGGGATTTAAATCCTAACAACTGGTATCAGAGCAACAGGTTGTGTTGTGATTTAGAAACGATGGGAGGCGAAGATGGTACGACGCACGGCATCGGTAAATTCGATGGTACAAATTTTGCGTTCTGGAGAATGCAAATTGAAGATTATTTATATGGCAGAAAGCTTCATGAACCTCTGAGTCCGAAACCAGAGGAGATGAAGCAAGCAGATTGGGATCTCCTCGACAGACAAGTTCTGGGAGTCATTCGACTGACGCTGTCGAAGAACGTTGCTCACAACGTGGCAAAGGAGAAGACCACCGCAGATATGATGAAGGTATTGTCTGACATGTATGAGAAACCTTCGGCAAATAATAAGGTATTTCTCATGAAGAAACTATTTCATCTAAAGATGATGGAAAATGCTCATGTTGCTGCACACATAAATGAATTCAATACCATTGTAAATCAATTGTCATCGGTAAAAATTGATTTCGATGATGAAGTACAAGCTCTAATTTTGTTGGCATCCCTACCAAATAGTTGGGAGCCAATGAGAGCAGCGGTTAGTAATTCTGTCGGCAGTGACAAACTAAAGTTCAACGATGTTAGGGATCGTATCCTTGCTGAGGAGGTGCGCAGGACAGATTCGGGAGAGGCATCGACGAGTTCTGCTTTTAATGTTGAAAACAGAAGCAGAAATTATGACAGAAACTACAACCGAAATAGGGGCAGATCGAAGTCAAGGAATGGCAGGGGTCAATCCAGACCAGGACGAACACATGAGTGTTGGAACTGTGGAAAACCAGGTCACTTCAAGAAGAACTGCAGGGCGCCAAAGAAGGAGGACAACAAGGGGGCTGGAATCAACGCTGCTACGGAAGACATTGGCGATGCGTTGTTGCTATCGGTTGACAGCCCGATAGACTCTTGGGTGCTTGACTCAGGAGCGTCCTTTCATACCACCCCACAACATGATATAATGACAAACTACGTGGCTGGGAATCTCGGCAAAGTTTATTTAGCCGATGGAGAGCCGCTAGACGTTGTTGGCACGGGAGACATTAATTTGAAGATGTCAAATGGATCCTCGTGGAAGATTACAAAAGTTAGACATGTTCCAAAGCTGATGCGAAACCTGATTTCAGTAGGTCAGCTTGATGATGAGGGATATGATCTCAACTTTGGTAATGGGTCTTGGAAGGTGGCGAAAGGTGCTATGGTAGTTGGCCGAGGAAAGAAGATTGGCACTCTCTACATGACGGATAGCTGTCGTGATATTGTTGCTGTGGTTGACAACACAAAGAAGACAGATTTGTGGCATTGTCAGCTTGGGCATATCAGCCAGAAGGGGATGAAGCTGTTGGTGACAAATGGCTTAATTCCGGAGCTGAAGACGGTGGACCTTCATACGTGTGAGAGCTGCATTCTCGGAAAACAAAAACGAGTAAGCTTCTCAAGTGCAGGCAGAGAGTTGAAGGTCGAAAAACTGGAATTGGTGCACACATACGTGTGGGGACCTACCACTGTACCCTCCCTTGGAGGATCACACTACTACGTGACCTTCATTGATGATTCAACCAGGAAGGTATGGGTTTATTTTATGAAAAATAAATCCGATGTGTTTAGTGTATTCAAAAGATGGAAAGCCATGGTCGAGAATGAAACAAACCTCAAGTTGAAGTGTTTGAGGTCCGACAATGGCGGAGAATACACTGATGGTGATTTCAAACGGTACTGTGCCGATAATGGGATCAAGATGATGAAGACTATTCCTGGAACGCCGCAACGGAATGGAGTAGCCGAAAGAATGAACCGAACGTTGAACGAGCGTGCTCGGAGTATGAGAATACACTCTGGACTGCCCAAGACATTCTGGGCAGATGCAGTCAATACCGCGGCCTTCTTAATTAACCGAGGACCGTCAGTTCCCTTGGATTTCAGAATTCCAGAAGAAGTCTGGAGTGGCAAGAAGGTAAATCTTTCATTTCTGAAAGTGTTCGGTTGCTTATCATATGTTCATAATGATGATACGGCTAGAAGCAAGCTTGATCCAAAATCAAAGAAGTGTTACTTTATTGGCTATGGTGACACCGAGCTTGGGTACCGATTTTGGGATGAACAAAATCAGAAGATCATCCGAAGCAGGAATGTTGTCTTTAACGAAGAGGTACTGTACAAAGACAAGCTGCAAAAGAATTCAGAATGTCAGGACAAGGAATCGGAAATAGTCGATTTGAGGGACTTTCCGGCACCTGAGCCGCAGCCAGGTACAACCGAGGCAGAGGAACAAACAATCCGAGAAGGTGCTGATGAAAGTGCTGATTCTGAAACAAATGAACAGACGCCAATCACAGAGCTGCGTAGATCATCCAGGATCAGGAAGCCGCTTCACAGGTACTCTCCATCCCTCAACTACATTCTACTCACTGATAGAGAGGAGCCGGAATGTTATGAAGAAGCAATGCAAGTCGATGAATCGACTAAGTGGGAGCTGGCAATGAAGGATGAAATGGATTCACTATCGGCAAATCATACATGGGAATTATCCGAGTTGCCAAAGGATAAAAAGGCATTGCAAAACAAATGGGTTTATCGGATAAAGGAAGAACCCAATGGAAGCAAGCGTTATAAAGCAAGGCTGGTTGCAAAGGGATTTCAACAGAAAGAAGGCATTGACTATACGGAGATCTTCTCTCCCGTAGTCAAGATGGTGACTATCAGAACTGTTCTTGGGCTGGTAGCAAAGGAAAATCTACATCTGCAACAGATGGACGTGAAAACTGCATTTCTTCACGGTGATCTAGACGAGAAAATCTACATGCGACAGCCGGAGGGATTCAAAATCAAAGGAAAGGAGAATCTGGTGTGCAAACTTCAAAAGAGTCTGTACGGACTAAAACAGGCTCCAAGACAGTGGTATTTAAAGTTTGACAGCTTTATGAAGAAAGCTGATTTTTCAAGGTGCGAGGCAGATCACTGCTGTTACTTCAAAAAATTTGAAGACTCGTACATGATACTGCTACTCTATGTCGACGACATGCTAATCGTAGGAGCAAACCTACAGGAGATTGATCGGTTGAAAAAAGGGTTATCGGAAGAGTTTGCAATGAAGGATTTGGGAGCTGCAAAGCAAATCCTTGGGATGAGAATCGACCGAAGCAAGGAGGGCATCAAACTCTCACAAGAATAATATGTGAGGAAAGTTATCAAAAGGTTTAACATGCATGATGCCAAGCCAGTCAGCACTCCCTTGGCTGGACACTTTCGGTTGTCAAAGGATCAGTCGCCGACAACCGAGGATGAGAAGAAGCAGATGGACAAGATACCTTATGCATCTGCAATCGGTAGTCTTATGTATGCAATGATATGTACAAGGCCAGACATTGCACATGCAGTGGGAGTTGTCAGCCGATTTATGAGCAATCCGGGAAAGCAACACTGGGAGGCTGTGAAGTGGATATTCAGATATCTGAAAGGCAACTCGAGTTCAGCTCTGTATTTCCGAAAATCAAAAACAGGATTGCAAGGGTATGTTGATGCTGACAACGGTGGTGATATTGATAGCAGATAGAGCACATCCGGGTATGTTTACACCTTCGGAGGTACTGCAATCTCTTGTGTTTCCAAGTTGCAAAAGATAGTAGCTCTCTCTAGTTGTGAGGCTGAGTACGTTGCTGTGACGGAGGCCACAAAGGAAATGATGTGGCTACAATATTTTCTGCGGGAATTGGATCAGGACCACGAGGGAAGTGTGCTATATTGTGATAGCCAAAGCGCCATTCATTTGGCAAAGAACCCGGTTTACCATGCTCGAACGAAGCACATACAACTCCGGTACCATTTCATTAGATCAGCTTTGGAAGATGGAGCGCTAGTGCTTGAGAAGATCGCAGGGAGTCAGAATCCATCAGACATGCTGACAAAGGCAGTGACGATAGACAAACTGAAGCTATGCTCAACTTCAGTTGGCCTGCACGAAGTATGAAAGTAGGAAAGAGCTGCTGCATCGATCAAAGTGTGAAGACAAATTAAAATTAGTCTTCAAGTGGGAGATTTGTTAGGTGTGGAATTGGCCAAACAAGTCAATTCTTTTGTTCACATAGTCGTGATGTAAGCGCTTACCTCATAATAGTTGTGATGTAAGCGCTTACCTCATCATAGGAAATTCATTCCTATAAATAGGTAGCTTATGGTTCATTTGTAAGATATCATTAAGATCATTTGCTATACACATCCCAAGAGAGAAAAAATCTAAGAGAAATACTCTTAGTGAAAGGCCTAAGTAAGAGAAGGTCTTTGAGAGAATTTTCTGTGGTAAAATTCTTGAGTGTAATTGGGATTGGGGTTGTGAGGTTGAGTGTTGTAAACACTTGTAATATTTCTTCTTTAATAAGATCTGCAGCAGCAACGTGGACGTAGCTCTCACATTGAGGGTGAACCACTATAAATCTGTGTGTGCTATTTATTCTTCGCTTACATCACGACGTAAGTAGGTTCTGTCTAAGGAGGTTGGTATTTAAGTGGTCCAGCTGTGACCCTCCAATCTTTCCTGGGAACCTGCTTACAAAGGTCGGATTTGGGATTTAAATCCTAACAACTGGTATTAGAGCAACAGGTTGTGTTGTGATTTAGAAACGATGGGAGGCGAAGATGGTACGACGCACGACATCGGTAAATTCGATGGTACAAATTTTGCGTTCTGGAGAATGCAAATTGAAGATTATTTATATGGCAGAAAGCTTCATGAACCTCTGAGTCCGAAACCAGAGGAGATGAAGCAAGCAGATTGGGATCTCCTCGACAGACAAGTTCTGGGAGTCATTCGACTGACGCTGTCGAAGAACGTTGCTCACAACGTGGCAAAGGAGAAGACCACCGCAGATATGATGAAGGTATTGTCTAACATGTATGAGAAACCTTCGGCAAATAATAAGGTATTTCTCATAAAGAAACTATTTCATCTAAAGATGATGGAAAATGCTCATGTTGCTGCGGACAAAATTTTAAAAGAAGTGACATGGTGTTAAAAAGAGTCAATTGTATTCTCAAACTTTTTAACAAATTGTACACTCTAAATCCTTCGCTGAAACATAACAAAGATGAATTACAGACAAGTACTTTTTCGAATCTAGAGTTTACAAAAAAAAAAAAAAAACATGGCCAAACAAATCTTTCTGGGATAATTTTGTCATTACAGATGGACCTTGTGCGTGGAAAGTCCAATTTTTTGGAAAATTATATATGTTCTCTTATCCAAATCATGGTATATATTCTTATCCAAGTAAGAATTTGAGGAAATGAAGGCAATAAAAAACGGAGGGAGCCAAATCTGTAGCTATGTAACTCTGTATAATCAACAAAGATATAAATAAAAAAGGGGGAAAATCTATATATACAAAATAAGACTTATATTTACCAGCGTAGCACGAGATTTCCATTTACTCCATCCGTTTCAAAATGTTTATCTGATTTTGACTTGGCTCGCATCTGGTGTCTTGTGTGATAAGAGGTGCCACCAAGACTTAAAGGTAAGTTTTACCGAGTATTGGTTAGACTTACATTGTTGTATAGGGCGAAAGTGTTGGCCAGTCAAGAACTCTCATGTTTAAAAGATGAAAGTTGCGGAAATGAGGATGATGAGATGGATGTGTGGACTTACTAGGAGAGATATGGTCAGAAATGAAGAAATTCGGGACAAGGTGGGAGTGACCTCCGTGGCGAACAAGATGCGGGAGGCGTGACTGAGATAGTTCAGACATGTCCAGAGGAGAGGCACAGATGCTCCAGTGAGGAGGTGTGAGAGGATGGCGTTGGAGGGTCGGGAGAGAGGTAGAGGTAGGCCGAAGAAGTATTGGGGAGAGGTGATTGATACGCTCAAATTACACCTGTGAGTGGCGTAAAGCGTTCGTTGTCAAATATAATAACCCAAACAAGGTTGGGGTCGAATCCCACAGGGAATATGGAGAGAAAAGGGTACTAATTGTATGTGATACTAGTCTTTAAAGGCTTTAATCCTCTTCCGAATAGTTTGAAATATTTGTTGTGTAATGTAAACGAATACTTTGACTTGAATTGTAATTAATGCGAGAGAGAGACTAAGGTTGTCTTCCCAGCTTTGATTAGATATTATGCTTCAGGTTTCAATGTGATATACTTTTAATGGTTGTTCTAAGAGTATGCACTCGATCTCTTAAGGACTTCCTAATGTTTCCTAACAGTTAGGCCGTATTTCCTCTTTATGATTTTTCCAAATGCGAAAGAGTTGAAATCGAAGAGCGACCAATAATGCCAATTAGACTTGTTCTTATTCTTTAGTTAGTCTATTAAACGAGGGTTAACGCCCCGAGTCATTGTTATTCAATCTGACCAATGTTAACTCTCTTTCCTAAGAAAAGTTAGTATAATGGCTTAGGCTAATGCTTGCAGTCATTACCCGACGCTAAAACACAAAGATTGAATAAATACCACCAACCATTATGCATATATCAATAGTAGAAACCCATTCACATAATACCCATCATAGGGTCCACAACCTTAGAACTAAAATTAGCTACTCATCATTTTGTTTAACAAAAAAAGCTTAAAAGTTTACATGATGTACTTACAATACTAATACAATGTGGAATGAGGGTGAAGTTGATGCTTTAAATGCTCCAACAACTTCACAAATATCCAAGCCTTAAAGTTAATGCTCCCAAAAGATCTGAATCCTTGTTAAAAACCTAACTTTAAGTATTTATAGGGCCAAAAATCGCGCCAAAGTTCTGGACAAAAACACCCTTCGCGGCATCGTTACGGACCGTAACACAGGTTACAGTCCGTCCTTTGTCAGCTTGATATTAGGTCAACCGTTACGGCTTCTTTCGACAGACCGTAACACAGGTTACGGTCCGTATCTTCCAGCGGATCATGGCTTCAGTCTTCAGTGGCCAATGTGTTACGCCATGACGTTACGCCCCGTAACCTGCGTTACGGGCCGTCCTTCTAGGCGTAACATATGTCAATACTTAGGCATCTTACTGGAAATTTCCTTATGAGTTACGGACCGTCCTTTTGAGCGACACGTATCTTGATATTCCTCTCAGGGTACGGATCACGTTACGGTCCGTAACTCGAGTTACGGACCGTCCTTTTGCTCCAAGTTGTCCATTTTTCAGCATTTCTTATCATTTCCGTTCCTTAGCCAACCAACCCTACAAGAGACCAAAATAACATAAGAAACGATGTAAAAACACTTAAAACAAGCAACACTTCTAGTGAAAAAAACATAAAATGTGCCGAAATTCACGGCACATCAACACCCCCAACTTAAGATTTTGCTTGTCCTCAAGCAACTACAATAAGACTCACTACTAACACACGACATCTAGCAAAATAAGAATGCCTACGGTGGTTTTGGCACGTATTTCTAGCACAGTCTCTTCAATCTAAGAAAAATATTGGGCTCTTATCCATGTCCTATTTGTGAAACAAGACGCACATTTTAGAACAATTGCAATTCACTATGCAACCTCAATTAATGACACAATCATAGTATGGGAATCTCTATGCACATGAACTTTAACTTCCGGAAAGCCAGTTACTTCGTAATCTGCAATCCTTACGCCCTCACATAGACCAAAGAATGTCCCAACACACATATTTACATAATAAATGGGACAAGAGACTACAAAGACAGAAGGACACTCACACTCACAACGAAATTTGCATACCATACTTGAACATACCATAGGCTTGCCTTTATTTTCAATGCCTTCAACTTTGAACAGTTCGATTGTGATCACATTAGGAATTTTTTGGCTTGTAACGTTGGCTTAGGTACGGGTAGGATAAATATTTGGATAGTGGTGACTCATCCTCCTTGACACTACATTTTGACTTCATTCACCTTTCTTCCTTTTGTTGTTGACCCTATAGTTCCAGTATGGATTTATTTAGGACTTATATATATATATATATATATATATATATATATATATATATATATATATATATATATATATATATATATATATATATATATATATATCTATTCTAACCACACCGAATCATGCTCCGCAATACTCACGATCACCCCCAACAGGCTTTTGGCCTCATTTTTCGCATTTTTCATTTATCACCCCCAACTTAGGCTTTTAGCCTCATTTTCTGCATCTTTCGCTTATCACCCCCAACTTAGGCTTTTAGCCTCTTTTGTCATTATTTAGTGTCAAGGAGGGACTTGGTGTCAAATGGGTTTATTCACAGAAGGGATGAAGGGTAGTTATGGCTAATCAAAGAAAAAGTCTATAGGCTCAAAATGAGAGACTAGGGATCATTTTCTATACAGGCTAGGCTCATTTAAGATAAACAGGCTCTGGAGTCAATACAAAGAAAGCCTAAGATCACTTCACAATCAAACTCTCCTTAGAATTCATGCACGACCAACCGGGCAAGTTCTAAATTACAAGCATCATACACAAATAGAAACTAAGAACTCACAACACAATGGCATAAGGATTGTTTTAGTACTCTGACTTGACTTCCGTCTGAAGATTTCACACACAAGGACACCTTTTATTTGCAATGTCATTAAAAGAACCATACATGTCAATATCAACAAACCATTCTTGATGTACATCACAATTTTTTTTTCTTTTTTCGGAGGGATATCATTGACTTGTAAAACACTTTTATATATGCTAGAAAACACGGACCACCACCACTTAAGTCATCCTTACTTTACTTTAACTACACCGCCTAAACATGCCAGGTTCAACATAAAATGACACCCCTCGAGAAAAGAACACATGGCAAAGAACAGCCGAGGAGCGTCCTAAACACATACTTAATATCACAATTTAAAACAAAAACAAAAACAATATCCGATACCAAAACAATACCAACAATTACTCTACACCCCCAAGTTAGAAACATGCATTGCCCTCAAGGCATCCATACAATCCATCAATAGAATGTAAGGCCACCCTGGAGCGCACTAGGCGCTTGGATCTGCTGCAGCATCATGAGGTTGGATAACCTCGGAGGTAGGGGCAATGGTGGTGTGGTCAGTCGGGGACATCGTATCAGGCTTGCCAACACTAGCAGTCCCAGTCTCAGTCAGTGGAGCAGAAGTTTGGTGAGCTGGCTGAATGGGATGGGCTGAGCTAGAAGTCGCTCCAGTGGTGTCAGAACTCAGCCGGGAGTCATATCGGATCTTTTTCAATGTTCGTCGCTCCTCCTCCTCATTCTGTGGGCGCATGGCATCAAATGGATCAAGACTCTTGAGAATGGGATCAAGGTTTTCATCATTGAGCGCGACTCTCTTGCGCTTCCCTTTAGCCGAAGAGTGGGTATCCTCTTCCAACTCCTCCTCATGCTCCTCATCGACTATTTCCTCAATCTCATCATCCCCAAGTAAACTCTCAACCGGCTGATACAAGCTCTGTACCAGCTCTGTGTGTACGTTCGGAATCTGGTCCGTCACCGCAGCCACTTCCTGTGCCTTTAATTTCTGCACATCATCCTTTAGTGTCCGCAACTCACTCTCAATACCATCTATCCGAGAATGGATATGTAGGTGGTCATCAGCCATCTGCTCTTTTATCGGCCTTAAAGCGGCATCAATTGCCTTTTTTGTGTACAACTTCAGCTCGGTCATGATCTGCTTGACTTGCCTATCTGTTCTATCTACTTGCAGGACCACTGCCCCAAAATTTCTCGATTGAAAATCATCTTTCTCGCAAGTTCTGGTGGGACTCCCGGTATGGGCTGAGCCGGTGCTGGGCTCGCTCCAGTGGAAGAGATGGGACCACCCGAAGTAGGCGGAGCTGGAGCTGGCATGGGCTGTGGAGCATAGTCAGTCGGTGGAGCCTCAGAATTTGTGGGCTAACCCGCATCAGTTGCCTCAGCACCCATAATAGCTAAAGGTAGAACATCTGATCCCGTTGGCCCCTCCGGCACATCAGAAGACGAGGCAGATGGCATTGTACCTTGGGCCAACATATCATCTCTGCCCTTTGTGATGTCATAGATACTCTTGGCGATCACACTGTGGTCGATAAAAGAGAGGGGTTCTGGTCCCTCTCGCAAGTATAAGAGCGTGAGCAAACATGGATGAATTAGGGAAGTGGCTGGTTGTGTGGCTCTCTCCTGGAGATCTGCGGCTACCAGTCTTCCGATGTTAATCTTATACCTTGACATAAGGGCAGCCACAAGAACAGCTCTGTCCGGGGTCAAATAATTATCTGCCTGGGTAGGACGGATACCGAACAGAATAATCTACCACCAAAACTTGCCTCAAGTGTGAGGGTGTTTTTACAAATCCTCGTAGTGGCTGTCAACTTTGGCACTATTGCCCATTCGGGATCTGCCGACCGTGCAATCACTAAGGCCACCCATTTTCTGACTGGGACTGTATCTTTTTGTGTAATTTTGTAGACAAACTCTCCTTCTTCCGCCGTTGTAGGCGCATTATAATCCTCCCCGAATAGTACTTTATTGATGGCCATCGGAGAAACATCAATCTTCTTTTTGCGCACTACTACCTCATTCATGGCCGGCACTTGAGTTGCGCGCTGCCCTTTTATCTATGCTTTGAATATAGCAGCCCCATAAGAAGCGTAGAATTCTCGAACAAGAGCCTGGATGTAGGACCCCATAGGGTTTTTCAAAACCTCTAACTTGTGGAAGCGAGGAGTGTTACGTATTCCCGGATACCCATCGAGACCATCAAAGCTGACGTTCCGTTCCTCGAAAATACTTCTCTTCGGGCCCTGCCCCTCATGCTTTGCTAGCTCACACCCTTTGTTGTACAATTCTTCAGACCCCTTCACAAAAAATCGGAGGTCCAGTTCATACACAGCCCTCATCCGGATGTCAGTCTCTCTTCTTTCCTGTTCGCGCTCTTGTTCGCGCTCCTCCGCAGTAGGCTGTCTAATGGGTGGTTGTGGACGGTGTGGTGGTGCGACAGCCTCCCTGGGTCTACTATGGCTCGACGAACTAGAAGAACCCTCCTCATCAGACGAGGAGGAACTTTCGGATGGTGAGGCTGGACTGCTAGGTGCAGCGGGCTTCTTTGTAGCCCTTGTGTCTTTGAGTTGATCTTCATCGCGCAACCGTGAGGTTACTTTTCTCGCACCGCGACCTTTTCCTCTTCCGGCAACCTTGGGTGCAACCTTCTTTCTTTGCCTTGGGTTACCCATACCTGGTGAAGGAAAATTTAGCTATGATACACAAGAAACTTTTCAATTATACAACTTATTGGTTGAAGTTCAGGACTCCAATTAGCTCATGTACCGTAACACGGTCGACGGACCGTCGACAGTGTTACGAGCTGTATCTTCAACCGTAACTCATTTTATTCATTTATAATACTGGACCGTAACACGTTCGACAGACCGTCAAACGTGTTACGGTCCGTAACATCTTACCGTAACGTGACCCAAATTTCCAGAAAGTTTTGTGGAAATCATAGGTGTTACGGTATGATGTTACAGTTCGTCAAACGTGCTACGGTCCATAACACCTTACCGTAACGTCACCCAAATTTCCAGAAAGTTTTCATGGAAATCATAAGTGTTACGATGGGGTGTTACGGTCCGTAACACATATTACGGCCCGGAACACTGAACGTCGGGTAATATTGCAATAAATTCTCAGCGTAGCCAAACTTTCCGTTTAAGCACGAGGCCAAGATTTTCAACTTTATGCTCCTTGGGGTATGGTATAAAACACTAGTTGATCCCCTCACATACCTCGGGTTACTCAGACTTCACCCGATTTTATCCAAGTTTTCTTTGAAACCTTTTATCGAACAGTTGGCGAGCAAACCAATTTAGTAGTTTCACAAATGAAACTTTCAATCAGGATGCCCTCCGACTCAGTGGGAAAAAATGTCCTTGTGCCCACGAGTCTCTCAAACAACAATGATACCAAACCCAACCCCCACCTTTGTCAAATCCCGCGCAATTATTCAATGGGGATTCAAAATCATTCAAAATCAGAGATACATTGCATGGTATACGAATTTAATCATGGAAGATCATACCAATCCTATCGATAGATGGAAGACTAGAGAGAGTCAACATATTTTCGTACCTGATCGTAGATGAAAATTGGATGAAAAACTTGAGACTAAACCAAAACAACGATGGACTTCACGAGAACAAATCAACAACGATGGTCGGGTAATAGTGGAGACATGGTTAGGGAGAGAGGAAGAGAGGATGAGGGGGGTTATGAGGGAGAGGGGGAGTTAAAAAGAGGGAAATATGTCGTTTGAATTGGAATGTAACCGTCGGGTGATGTATTTAAACGTTCCCGACCGTTACGCTTCGAGTTACGGACCGTAACCCAAGATACGAGCCGTAACTCGTGTTACGATCTACCTAAATGACCCCGTTTTCATGTTTCATTAATGACATGGCAATACAGCTAACGGTCCGTAATACCTGGCATAACAGGTGCAAATTTTCCAGTGGTTGCCCAGATTTCTGTCAATGTTACGCTCATGCGTTTTGGTCCGTGACGCGAATCGACGGTCCGTAACTCAGACCGTAACACTTGTCCCTCATCCTTCAGTGATTTTTTCATTTTTTTATCTTGTTACACTCCATTATACGAACTGTAACATGAGTTACGGGGCGTAACGTGGAGCGTCCTTTCATTGCAAACTTTAGCACTTACTTTCTTTTGGCCTTTTCTGTCATCAGAATCCTAACACATCAGCAAAAACCAAAAACATAAAAGAAAACAAAGGAAATACGATATTTAAAGTACTCATAAAGAAGTAAATGTGGGTTGCCTCCCAGACAGCGTTTGGTTTAACGTCACGGCTCGACGTGATACCTCAATTTCCAGTTCAGGAACCGTATTTCAAATGATACCGATCAACCATTTTACCATCATCAATGCACCAATGATAGTGTTTCACTCTTTGTGCATTCACTTTAAAAGTCCGAGTGTCATCCTCGGTTTTCACCTCAATGACACTTCCATTTGGGGAAACACTTACAATTTCAAACGGACCGGACCATCGAGACTTTAGCTTGCCCGGAAAGAACTTTAGGCGCGACTTGTACAACAGGACCAAGTCTTTTGGCTGAAAATCCCTTTTGAGGATCTTCGAGTCATGATAGTATTTCATCTTTTCCTTGTACAACGTTGCACTTTCATAGGCGTTGTACCTAAATTCATCCATCTCGTTGATTTGAAACAACCTCAGCTTGGTTGCTTCATGCCAATCTATGTTCAGCTTTTTCAATGCCCAAAGGGCCTTATGCCCAAGCTCAATAGGCAAATGACATGCCTTCCCAAATACCAACTTATACGGTGAAGTCCCAATAGGTGTTTTGAACGCTGTGCGATATGCCCATAGAGCATCATTCAACTTTTTGGACCAGTCAGTGCTATTCACATTGACCGTCTTTACCAAGATGCTCTTTATCTCTCTGTTAGAGACTTCAACCTGACCACTCGTCTGAGGATGATATGGAGTGGAAACCCTATGATGCACGTCATATTTTTCAAGAAGATCAGCGAATGGTTTGTTGCAGAAATGAGAACCATCATCACCAATAATGGCTCTAGGAGTGCCAAATCTAGTAAAGATGTTCTTCTTTAGGAAGGCAATGACTCTCCTCCCATCATTGTTAGGCAAGGCCACTGCCTCCACCCACTTGGAGACATAATCCACTGCAACAAGAATATATTTAAGGCCATATGAGCTCACAAAGGGCCCCATAAAATCAATGCCCCACACATCAAAGAGCTCCACCTCAAGCACAAAATTTATCGGTGTTTAATGCTTCCGACCTATTGTGCCTTGGCGTTGTCATTTATCACAAGAACGTGCTAATATATTCGCATCACGATAGATGGCTGGCCAATAGTATCCACACTCTAGCACCTTGGCTGCAGTTCTATTTCCATTGTGATGCCCACCAACCGGAGAATCATGACAAGCCTTCAAAATATCCATCACCTCAGATTCAGCCACACATCTTCTGATCATATTGTCTACACAAGTCCTGAATAAGTAAGGCTCATCCCAATAATACTGTCGGCAATCTCTCAAGAATTTCTTCTTTTGATAAGCCTTCAAATCATCAGGAGCAATGCCAGTTACCAAATAATTGACAATGTCGGCATACCATGGTGCCAAATCACTGGAGACTGCCAAGACTCTTTCATCCAAAAAAGTGTCATCAATATCCAGCACATCAATCGGTCTCCGTGCTGCTTCAAGTCTGGAGAGATGGTCAGCCACTTGATTTTCTGACCCTTTTCGGTCTTTGACTTCAAAGTCAAATTCTTGTTGCAACAACTCCCATCTTAACAACCGTGGCTTAGCATCCTTTTTAGCCATTAAGTACCGCAGGGCAGCATGGTCAGTGTGAAACACTACCTTGGCACCCAATAAATAAGCCCGAAACTTTTCAAAAGCATAAACAATAGCAAGTAGCTCCTGCTCTGTTACTGTATAGTTCATTTGAGATCCATTTAGTGTTTTGCTTGCATAATAAATTGGGTGCAAGATTTTGTTGAGTCGCTAACCAAGCACAGCGCCAATTGCAAGACCACTAGCATCACACATCAATTCAAAAGGTAAAGACCAATCCGGGGACACAACAATAAGGGCTGAGGTCAATTTTAACTTCAACTCGTCAAACGCCTTGATGCACTTCTCATCAAAATTGAATTTGGACTCCTTTTCCAAGAGTTTGCACATTGGATTTGCAATTTTGGAGAAGTCTTTGATAAATCTTCTATAGAATTCGACGTGTCCTAAGAAACTCCGAACCCCTTTTACTGAGATGGGTGGAGGGAGTTTTGAAATCACATTGATTTTGGCTTGGTCAACTTCAATCCCCCTTTCGGAAATCTTATGGCCAAGGACAATTCCCTCCTTTACCATAAAATGACACTTTTCCCAGTTGAGAACGAGGTTTGTCTCCTCACACCTTTGTAGCCGATCAAGATGGTCTAAACATTCATCAAATGAATCTCCCACCACAGAGAAATCATCCATGAAGACTTCAAGAAAGTTTTCAACCATGTCAGAGAATATGGACATCATGCATCGCTGGAAAGTAGTTGGGGCATTGCAAAGACCAAATGGCATTCGGCTGAAAGCGAATGTCCCTTAGGGACAAGTGAAAGTAGTTTTTTCTTGGTCTTCCAATGCAATATTGATTTGATTGTAACCTGAGTACCCATCCAAGAAACAATAATAAGACCTTCCAGCTAGCCGATCAAGTATTTGATCAATAAAAGGCATAGGGAAATGATCCTTGCAAGATACAGTGTTCAACTTTCTGTAGTCCATACAAACCCTCCAACCGGTGACAGTTCTTGTAGAAATCAACTCATTTTTAGAATTAGGGACAACAGTGATGCCCCCTTTCTTTGGCACACATTGGACTGGACTTACCCATGGACTATTGGCAATCGGGTAAACCACTCCAGCATCTAGCCACTTAATAATCTCTTTCTTTACCACCTCTTGTATCGGTGGATTCAATCTTCTTTAATGCTCAACACTTGGTGAACTTTCCTCTTCCAACTTAATTCGGTGCTCACAAATTCCTGAGGGAATCCCCCGGATGTCTGCAATAGTCCAACCCAAAGCTCTCAAATGTTTCCTCAAAACTGCGATAAGTCTTTAAGTTTGGCCCTCATGCAGAAGTGATGACACAATGACTGGGAGAGTAGCATTTGCTCCAAGAAACTCATATCCAAGATGGGATGGAAGTTGCTTGAGCTCCAACTTCGGCGACTCAATAATTCAAGGTTTTGCTGGAGGAGTTGTTCGCTTCTCTAGATCAAGAGACAATTTCTTGGGTTCATAAGAGTAAGACCCCAGACTAGTGAGTGAGTTCACCGTCTCAATATATCCCTCCATTTCTTCTACATCAAAATTGACCAAGATGGCCGATAATGCTTCACCCAAGCATTCTTCTTCCATCTTGAATTCTACCGCTTTATCCACCACATCAAAATAATTAATGACTGAAATACTTTGATAAAGACTAGGCAATTTCATACCCTTGCTGGCGTGAAAAGTCACCTTCTCATCGTTAACCCGAAACTTGATTTCATTCTTTTCTGAATCCATAAAAGGTCTCCCTGTAGCAAGGAAAGGTCTCCCCAGAATAATAGGAATTTCTTTATCAACAGCACAGTCAAGAATCACGAAATCTGTCGGCAGTAGGAATTCCCCAATTTGAACAAGAACATCATCAACTACCCCAACTGGCCTTTTGATCGATCTGTCAGCCATCTGCAACCTCATGGTAGTGGGCCTTGGCATCCCTAATCCTGATCTCTTGAAAATCTCAAGGGGCATAAGATTTATACTAGCCCCGTTATCACACAATGCCTTGGCAAAAAAGGATGCTGCCCTATGGTGCATGGAATGGTGAATGCTCCAGGATCTTCCCTTTTTTGTACTGTGGTCTTGGAAATAATAGCACTGACGCGATGAGTGATACCCACAGTGTCGTGTTTCAATGGCTTCTTCTTCTTTGTTAAGAGATCCTTCAAAATACTTAGCAAACCCAGGCATTTCTTGGACAGCGTCCATGAAAGGAATGTTCATCGTCAATTGCTTAAGTTGATCATAAAATCGCAAACACTTGTCATCTTCTACTTTTCTCATTAACCTTTGAGGAAAAGGCAACGAAGATTTGAACAATTGAGTCAAAGGGCGTAGAGTGCCAGAAAGTTTTGCCTTCCCCTTTTTATATTTTTCTCCTTGTGCCTTAAGATTTTCAAGATTTTGTTCCTCTTCAGCTATAATAGGGACTTCCTCCTCTGTTTCTTCCTCCACAATAACATCAGACACATCAGGTTGTGCCTCTTCTTCAACAATTGGCTCAAGATCAATCACCATTTTATCAGCACCTTGAAGTATTTTTCCACTTCGGGTGCTAATAGCAACTACATGCTCCACAGAGTTCACCCCACTACCTTTCGGATTTGGAACTGTATCACTTGGTAGTGGTCCACGTTGAGGAGTATGCACTTCTCTGGAAAGATCTCTGAATTGCGATTCAAGCTTCTGAATGGCAACTGAATGAGATAGTTGAACCTGAGACATTCCCTTTATTGTACTTTCAGTTCTGTCCTGGTTCATTAGCATTTTCTGCATCATACTTTTCAGCTCCGCAGAATGATTAGCAGCATTGTTAGCAGAGTTGCTAGCTGAATTTTCTCTCCACTGTTGGAAATTTGATGCTTGCCCCCTCGGTGGAATGTAAGAGTTAGAGCTCTTGTTGCAATAATTGTTTTTATTGCAATTCCCCTGATTTGGATTTCCGTGATCATTTCTACTATAATTGTTCCCTTGCAATTGGTGTTGAGGTTTCTGCCATGGGTGATGGCCCAGACTTCGATAATTTTGCCTCTGATAACCCCCTTGAGAGTTGTTGACATAATTAGCATCTTCATAATGTTGTTGCCCATCTTGGTACATCCCCTCAGGGACTTGATACATCCCCTGTGGAGGAGGTGGTAGCTCCTCAACAACATTTACCCCCAGTGCATCCTTTTCTACCAACTTCGTTGATAATAGATCCACCGTGGTTTGCAATTGAGCAAAGGCATAATCCCTCTCGTGGTTTTCTTTTGCAACAACGGCTAGTGACAGACAACCATAATAGAGACTCTCATTATCAGTTGAATGTCAAGCTTGATTGTGGGTGGTGAGTTTATCAAGCAAACGGGCGATGTTGACAAATGACTTGTCCATGAAGCATCTTCCCATGGCAGTATTGACAGCAATCTGATTCATTGTATCTAAGCCCTTGTAGAATTTCTCGGTGAGAATAGCCTCCGGAAACCCGTGAGTTGGAGATTGTGCTAGATAGTACTTGAACTCCCATGCCGAATATAATTGTTCCCCCAGGAGCTGTTTGAACTCAAAGATCTTATCTTGAAGTTCAGCCCTTTTGCTCGGTGGAAACCATTTCTTCATAAATGTATTGGCTAGCTCGCTCCAGGTGTGAATAGAATTGCTGGGAAGCTTTTCATACCATTCCCTTGCTTGGCCAGCCAAGGAATATTTGAAGACCCGTAACCGAAGTGCATTAGCAGAAATAGCACCTTGAGATTGTTGAGCACATACGTGCAGGAAGTTCTTCAAATGTCGGAGTGGACAGTCCTCCAAAGAATTTCGGAAATAACCTTCAAGTTTCAGCAACTGACAGATAGAACTATCAATTTTGAAATTAGCATTTCCAGTCCTAGGAGGGACCACAGCAGAAGCATAATCAGCTTCATTGATGAATTCCGCAAATATATTCTCATCTTCCTCCTCTTCTTGTGCATGTGGGTTCACTTGGAGCCCACCTTGGTTTCCATGATTTCGATTATGTCTTCCTGCCATGTTCACCTGGTTCACCAAAACAGCAAACAGGGTGTGATGGAATAGAAAAAGTTTTAAAGAAAAGTACACAACAATAAGTAATTTCAAAACCGTATTCCCCGGCTGCAGCGCCAAAATTTGATACGCTCAAATTACACCTATGAGTGGCGTAAAGCGGTCGTTGTCAAATATAATAACCCAAACAAGGTTGGGATGGAATCCCATAGGAAATATGGAGAGAAAAGGATACTCACCGTATGCGATACTAGTCTTTAAAGGCTTTAATCCTATTTCGAATAGTTTGAAATATTTGTTGTGTAATGTAAACAAATACTTTGACTTGAATTGTAACTAATGTGAGAGAGACTAAGGTTGTGTTCCCAGCTTTGATTAGATATTATGCTTCAGGTTTCAATGTGATATACTTCTAATGGTTGTTCTAAGAGTATGCACTCGATCTCTTAAGGACTTTCTAATGTTTCCCAACAGTTAGGCCGTATTTCCTCTTTATGATTTTTCCAAATGCGAAAGAGTTGAAATCGAAGAGCGACCAATAATGTCAATTAGACTTGTTATTATTCCTAAGTTAGTCTATTAAACGAGGGTTAACTCCCCGAGTCATTGTTATTCAATCTGACCAATGCTAACTCTCTTTCTAAAGAAAAGTTAGTATAATGGTTTAGGCTAATGCTTCCAATCATTACCCGACGCTAGAACACAAAGATTGAATAAATACCACCAACCATTATGCATATATCAATAGTAGAAACCCATTCACATAATACCCATCATAGGGTCCACAACCTTACAACTAAAATTAGCTACTCATCATTTTGTTTAACAAAGAAAGCTTAGAAGTTAACATAATGTACTTACAATACTAATACAATGTGGAATGAGGGTGAAGTTGATGCTTTAAATGCTCCAACAACTTCACAAATATCCAAGGCTTAAAGTTAATGCTCCCAAAAGATCTGAATCCTTGTTAAAAACCTAACTTTAAGTATTTATAGGGCCAAAAATCGCGCCAAAGTTCTGGACAAAAACATCGTTCTTGGCATCATTACGGACCGTAACACAGGTTACGGTCCATTCTTTGCTTTCGTCCTTTGTCAGCTTGATATTAGGTCAACCGTTACGGCTTCTTACGGTCTGTATCTTCCAGTGGATCATGGCTTCAGTCTTCAGTGGCCAATGTGTTACGCCATGACGTTACGCCCCGTAACCAGCGTTACGGGCCGTCCTTCTGGGCGTAACATATGTCAATACTTAGGCATCTTACTGGAAATTTCCTTCAGATTACGGTACACGTTACGGCCCGTAACATGAGTTACGGACTGTCCTTTTGAGCGGCATGTATCTGGATCTTCCTCTCAGGGTACGAATCACGTTACGGTCCGTAACTCGAGTTACGGACCGTCCTTTTGCTCCAAGTTGTCCGTTTTTCAGCATTTCTTATCATTTCCGTTCCTTAGTCAACCAACCCTGCAAAACCCCAAAATAACATAAGAAACAATGTAAAAACACTTAAAAATAAGCAACACTTCTAGGGAAAAAGACATAAAATGTGCCGAAATTCACGACATATCAGTGATCAGGCAGGATATGACAAATCTTCAACTTACTGAGGACATGACCCCAGATACGAGTGTGTGGAGGTCGAGGATTATGGTAGAAGGCTAGCAGTTGGATTAGAATTATTTTCATTTTTTGTAGGATCAGTATTATTTCCGTCATTTTTGTATTTTTATTTTAGTATTCACATATTTCTTATTCTTAGCTTCTATTACTACTTGTTGTCTCTTCTGCTTTAGTTTTCTTGCTATCCTGATGTTGTTTCTGCTTTATTTGAGCTGAGGGTCTATCGGAAACAAGCTCTCTACCTGTCAAGGTATGGGTAAGGTCTACGTATACTCTACCCTCCCCAAACCCAACTTGTGGGATTACATTGGGTATGTTGTTCTTGTTCTTGTTGTTGCTGTTGTAGTATGGTTTTGACATGACACATAATTTAAGAAAGTAAAGAAGATTTTTGA